>NW_026089917.1:0-69747 GCF_024586455.1 Bactrocera neohumeralis | reverse complement strand
GACTCTAATTTTGGTACCTTGACAATTAGTTGCAATATGTCCAGGTTGTCCACATTTGAAACATTTAAATTGTGTTTGTTTACAATCTCTTGCTATATGAGAACTATTTCCGCATTTAAAACAATATTTGTTTACGTTTTGTCCGCTTTGATTTTGCGAACCAACATCTTTACCTTTCAACTGCTCTAAACTTGAACTAGTTGCTTGTTGGCGACCTGCTCGGACTTTTTCGTAAACCCGTATTTGCTCTTTTAGTTCGAATAAAGTTTTTGCTTGATAAAGATTACTTTTATTTTGTCTCGTATCAGGAATGCCCTATATAAAATACTCAATTATACTTAAATCATCTATTCTAATTTGTTTACCGATTTCCATAAGACTATATAGATATTCTTTAAAGTCTTCATTATAACGCTTCCTTCGGCTACGTAACATACGATGTACCTCAATGGCTGATACCATAGTGCCAAATTCTGACCGTAAAGCTTGTACTAAACCTTCCCAATTAGTAATGCCTCGCTGACTACGTATAAATAATTTTGCTGCACCTTTTAATAGCTGTTTCGCATATATGAACTTTTGCAACGCGTTCCACTTGACCGCTTCTGCATTTTCCGAAAAATCTTCTAACCATTCCTCGATTGAAGGAGAACCCGATGCGCTAAAGGATGTTAATGAATCCTGTATATCACGTAAAGTGAATAGCGTACGACTGTGTACCTCGTGTTGGACATCGCTTAGTGGTGATGAACCAACATCGCCGTATTCGGGACCTTCAATATCGTCATCATCAATATCTACACTTTGACCGAAATATTCAAGCAGTCGATCTTGTAATGTCAATCAAAGAAATCACATAAATGTTTTAATATTATTATTCAAGGTAACGAAATTGAATTTGGATTAACATATAAATTTATAAGTAAATTTTACGGCTTGTGAAAAATTAATTACGAAGTGTGACAGAATTGAGTCACATAAAATTTAAAAATTCATGACCAGATAACTGGTCTAAATCTAAAAGTTTTTTCTTTGGTTTACAAAAATACACCATATATAAAAATGTAACATAAAAGCGAAAGTTAAAGCTTACGTTTTCATTTTTACAGTTAAAATATTTGTTTGTTTTTTATTTAACTTGATCTACTGTACTTATCTGCTTTTCGCTCGAATCACACCACTTTGTCCAACCAGAGAACTTAAAACATAGAGAAGGTGCAGGTTCGACAGCGAACATTTGATAAATTTGCGACACGGAATCTCACCACACAAATACAGAATTCACGCTGTGAAATGTTAACATTTTTAACCGTTCTCCACATATTCAACAAAGAATATGAAGAGAAATAAATATATGGATTTACGGCATATGATGAGATGGCATATATGCTCAAGCAGAGAATATTGAAGAAAAATAACTTCTTTGATATTCCACTTTTAACAGCGCAAAATGTGTACAAAACACACGTCTCACACAGAGAACGTAAAGACATTTTTTATTGTGTTCTCTGTCTCACATGCTCAAAAATATGAAGACATAAATATATGTATGTATGCAGGCTCCTTATGATACTCCCGACCACACCATTGTGATATTTTCATGCTTCAATTTTAGCTTTGAACCAGGCAATCGCAATGTATGCAAATATGTATGCTTTTGCGTTTTGCCGTCGGCATTTCCATATTGGCATGTAAAAATAATTATGAGTATAAACTCATGCATAGTAATATTTACAGTCAATTTGGACTTGCATATTTAATAATTTTATTTGATTTTTACATAGTATACTCTAATATACTAATAAATATTTTTGTATTATGTTTCTTACTAATAGAAATTTAATTTACCACAAAAATATATACATACTTAAATATATCGTCTATCATATTAATATTATTATCTGCCCATATGATTGCATGTATACGCATGTGCGCATTCAGAAATTCAAATCATGATTTTATCACTTATCAATACACATATTACATGTGCGCGCATTGAGCTGGATGTTCATACATTCATATATACTTATATGTACATATATTTGCATACATTGCCGAACAAATAATGCATAAGCATACAAACATACATATGTATGCGTACACATGTGAATATGTCACCAACAATAAATTGAAGCATTGTTCTACAAAAACAACAATTGCCTAAATAACATAAGCATGGCAAGCCAATATGGCAGCCAAATTGGCGAAGTTCAAATGTAGTAAATTTTACAACAAAAACGATTTCATTCATAAACGCAGGCGCAAATTCCACAAGCGACCTCGCTTCATTCATAAAAACAGACGCCGTAACATCTCCCCGAGCATGCCTTTGCCAACAAGTCGTCTTTTTGCGACGATGGCAAAAGCTAAAAATCATAAATTGAACAACTTTCTGATGCTTCTTCACAGAAAGAAGTGACAAAAGTGGCAACATAGCCGTTGTCGATTTACAATATTTGTCTAAAATATTTTTCCGTGACTCGCAAAAATCTGCGTCGATATGTATGCACGCGCATACATCTTCATACATATTTACGCTGGTTTGTTGGCGACGCTGTTCGAGCAGCAAGGGAACCGGTAACAATCGGCGATCGTTCGTTAGTTTCTTTCGGCACAGCTCTGATTTTCTACCAACAACACAATGTTGTGGCGCCAGAGAACATAAAACATAGAGAAGGTGCAAATTGAATTCTGTATGATGTTCGATTGGACGGTTAACAGAGCTTATAAAATTGCGACACGGAATTTCACCATTCTCGCTGCTATTTAGCAGAATTGAGCATGTGCAATGGCAGAAATATATGTAAAGCGACTGAATTCATGCGAGAATGAATAAAGAGAAATGCTTTGAAGAAAAATATGCAAAGTCACACAAAGAATGTAAAGAAGCATTCTCTGAGACACATATGCGTGATCTTGTATCATATGAACCATTTTTTTCAGAAAAATTGTAAAAATTTTAGTTTTTTACAAAATCGTAAAAATTTAGATAAAACATAATTAATTTTATTTTTTAATTTTTTAATTATTTCAAAAAAATTACATACATTTATTTCGTCTATTACAAAGCGAAGATGTGTCAAATGAACTTCATTTCTTAAAAAAAATTGATGACCTTCATGAAATATGCATATTCGCATTATTTCGTTATCATTGCCATATTTGTACCAATAGAATTTCTATGACACATGCATATGTGCATATGTTCATACATATATTATTTCTTTGGCACATTTGTCTGTATGTTTACGAAAGCAAATGGGAGCCATATACATACATATGTACATACATTCATAGTAACAAGTGTCGCACGCTTCTTTCGCATCTCCATTGTCACGGTCAACCAATGGCCGAAACTTGCGTTTTGTCAAAGAGTCAAGTGCTGAACAAATTGAGCACGACAGACTGCAAGCGACATCTGTCAAATATTAAAATACACACGTTCTTATGGACACAGTTATGTAGTTGTGCAGCTGGCTTAATAACTGTGTCCCTAAGAACGTGTGTATTCTAATATTTGTCGCGCTCATTGGTTCAGCACTTATGTGATGATAGAAAATCCGAGCTGTGCCGAAAGAAACTAACAAACGATCGCCGATTGTTACCGCTTCCCTTGCTGCTCTAACAGCGTCGCCAACAAGCTAGCGTAAATGTGTATGCATATGTATGAGCGTGAATACATATCGACGCAGATTTTTGCGAGTCACGGAAAAATATTTTAGACAAGTATTGTAAATCGACAACGGCTATGTTGCCACTTTTGTCACTTCTTTCTGTGAAGAATCATCAGAAAGTTGTTCAATTTATGATTTTTAACTTTTGCCATCGTCGCGAAAAGACGCTTGTTGGCGAAGGCATGCTCGGGGAGATGTTACGGGGTCTGTTTTTATGAATGAAGCGAGGTCGCTTGTGGAATTTGCGCCTGCGTTTATGAATGAAATTGTTTTTGTTGTAAAATTTACTACATTTGAGCTTCGCCAATTCGGCTGCCATATTGGCTTGCCATGCTTATGCTATTTAGGCAATTGTTGTTTTTGTAGAACAATGCTTCAATTTTTGTTGGTGACATATTCGTATGTGTACGCATATGTATGTTTGTATGCTTGTGAATTATTTGTTTGGAAGTGTATACAAATACATACTTATATGTATGTACATATACATAAGTATATGAATGTATGAACATGCAGCTCAATGCGCGCACATGTAATATGTGTATTGATAAGTGATAAAATCATGATTTGAATTTCTGAATGCGTACATGCGTATACATGCAATCATATGGGCTGATAATAAGATTAATACGATAGACGATATATTTATGTATGTATATATGCATTGTTGTGATAAATTCAATTTCTATTACTAAGAAACATAATACAAAAATATTTATTAGTATATTATATTATGTAAAAATCAAATTAAATTATTAAATATACAGTGTGCGACAAAACTAAAGCACGGAATAAAAATTAAACAAATTAACTTATTAAAAAAATATATAAAATACCATATATGAAAAACTCCAAAAATTTGGTGCGACAAAACAAAAGCACGAAATGGTTTAATGATTGAAAAATTTATGTCTTTCAATATTTGGTTGCGTATCCCTTATTTTTCAATACAGTTGCACATCGGCTAGGCATGGACTCAATTAATTTATTTGATGTGTCCCAGGAAATGCTTTTCCATGCTACCTTCACTTGAATGTATAAAACGGCCTTATTTTTACAATTCTCAAGTCTGATTTTTCGATCTACAATTTACCATTGGTTCTCTATGGGATTGAGATCAGCTGATTGTGCGAGTCGCTTCAAAACCTCATTCCTGTTATCAACAAACCACTGTTTTGCACAAATAGCAGTGTGTTTCTGATCGTTGTCATGTTGATAACTCCATTTTAAAGCCATTTCTTCTGCAACATGTGGCAGCATTAATATTCTGAGAAATATTTTTATGCTTATATTTGTCCATTATACTGTTTATGTGATGAATTTATCCTATTGCATTCCCTGGAAAACAACCCCACACTAGTACATTGTCTCCACCATGTTTCACCGCGCTTGTTTTATAACGTTGATTTAGGCGTTGTCCCTTCGGTCTGCCTACCAGCTTCGGCCCATCTCAATCTTTGATATTAAACTTCGATTCGCCAGAAAAAAGTACAGTTTGCCATTTGGTAATCGCTCAATTTATGTGCATCCTCACAAATTCCAATCACGCCAGTCTGTTCTTTAAATAAATAATACGGCTTTTTTGCAATAACTTGCTACAGGTAGCATGAAAATTCCCCATCGACAGCTCGACGTTGTATGGATCTCTGTAATATATTTAACCGTAATTGTCTTACAATAGATATTGCCGATATAAAAGGGTAATTTTTTATTGCCCGAATGACTCCCTTATCCTCTCGTTCGGTTGCTCTCCACGGCCGTCTACCTCTATGCGCTGTAACCAAAGAACTTGATTTGCCAAATCAGCTAAATGTTCGGGAAACATTAGGACGATTTATTCCAAACTTTTTTGCAATAGTCATAACCGATTCTCTTTTCTTAAAATCCTTAACAATTTTTTTTCTAAAATGAACAGAATACTTATTTCGAGCCATTGAAATATCTTTCTCTTTAACATACAACCAACCGTACTGAATGACGAACTGCAACTGAATATGCATTAATATTTTTCTAATTAGGTAATAACTACACATATCCAACATTTTTGATCATTAAAAACCGTTTGACAAACAATTAATGTGCAATTAATGTAAATTCTTAGTTATGTGCTTTTGTTTTGTCGCACCAGATTTTTGGAGTTCTTCATATATTTAATTTTATATAATATTTTAGTAAGTTAATTTGTTAAATTTTTACTAATTTTAAAAGAAGAATACATGAACTAATAATACAAACCAATAAAACATCACATAATGCCTACTTTATGATTTTATTCGGTTAAATACCGACAAGGCAGATTCCGTGCTTTAGTTTTGTCGCACACTGTATGTACAAGTCTAAATTGACTGTAAATAGTACTATGCATGCATTCATACAAAATTATACTCATATCATAATTATTACATGCCAATATGTAAATGCCGACGGCAAAACGCCAAAGCATACATATTTGCATACATTGCGAAAGCAAAAATTGAACCATGAAAATATCACAATGCTGTTGTTGGGAGTATCATAAGGAGCATGCATACATATTTATGTCTCTTCATATTCTTGAAAATGTGAGAGAGCTGTATTTGTACACATTTTTCGCTGTTAAAAGTGGAATATCAAAGAACTTATTTTTCTTCAATATTCTCTGCTTGAGCATATATGCCCTCTCATCATATGCCGTAAATACATATATTTATTTCTCTTCATATTCTTTGTTGAATATGTGGAGAACTGTTAAAATTTTAACATTTCACAGCGTGAATTCTGTATTTGTGTGGTGAGATTCCGTGTCGCAAATTTATCAAATGTTCGCTGTCGAACCTGCACCTTCTCTATGTTTTAAGTTCTCTGACTCAACCAGAGAACTTAAAAGTATAGAGAAAGGTGCAAATCGAAATCTGTATGATGGTTCGATTGCGCGGCTAACAGAGCTGATAGAATCAAAGTAAGGAATTCACCATTCATGCTGCTATTTAGCAGAATTGAGCATGTGCAGTGGCAGAAATATATATAAAATGACTAAATACATGCGAGAATAAATAAAGAGAGCTGCTTTGTAGAAAAATATACAAACTCACACAGAAAACGTAAAAAAGCATTCTCTGAGTGACATATGCATGCTTATATTGAATTATTTGAGCCATTGTCACATATGTATGCGTGATTATTTTGTTCTATACCATTGTTTTCCGAAAAATGGTAAAAATTTTATGTTATAAAATTAAATAAAAAATAATTTTCAATAAATTATTATTTCAAAAATTATATTAATTTCGACTTTTATAAAATGAACTTAAATGTGCTCATATAAACACTTCCATTCATTCCTTTCATTTCTTCAAAAAAAATTAATGACCTTCATGAAATATGCATATTCGCATTATTTCGTTATCATTTCCATATTTGTACCAATAGAATTTCTATGACACATACATATATTATTTCTTTAACACATTTGTCTGTATGTTTTCGCAAATGCGAGCCACATATGTACATACATTCATAATAACAAGTGTCGCACGCTTCTTTCGCATCTCCGTTTTCATGGTCAACCAATGGCCGAAACTTGCGTTTTGTCAAAGAGTCAAGTGCTGAACAAATTGAGCACGACAGACTGCAAGCGACATCTGCCAAATTTTAAAATACACACGTTCTTATGGACACAGTTATGTAGATGTGCAGCTGGCTTAATAACTGTGTCCCTAAGAACGTGTGTATTCTAATATTTGTCGCGCTCATTGGTTCAGCACTTATGTGATGATAAAAAATCCGAGCTGTGCAGAAAAAAATAAACGAATGGCCGCCTATTGACCGCTTCCCTTGCCGCTGTAACAGCTTCGCCTTCAAACTAGCGTAAATATGTATGCATATGTATGAGCGTGAATACATATCGACGTAGATTTTTGCGAGTCACGGAAAAATATTTTGGACAAATATTGTAAATCGACAACGGCTATGTTGCCACTTTTGTCACTTCTTTCTGTGAAGAATCATCAGAAAGTTGTTCAATTTATGATTTTTAGCTTTTGCCATCGTCGCGAAAAGACGCTTGTTGGCAAAGGCATGCTCGGGGAGATGTTACGGGGTCTGTTTTTATGAATGAAGCGAGGTCGCTTGTGGAATTTGCGCCTGCGTTTATGAATGAAATCGTTTTTGTTGTAAGATTTACTACATTTGTTCTTCGCCAATTCGGCTTCCATATTGACTTGTGGGGCTTTTGCTATGTAGGCAATTGTTGTTTTTGTAGAACAATGCTTCAATTTTGTGTTGGTGAGATATGTATTCACATGTGTACGCATATGTATGTTTGTATGCTTATGCATTATTTGTTCGGAAGTGTATGCAAATATATGTACATATAAGTATAAATGAATGTACATATGTATATGAACATGCAGATCAATCCGCGCACATGTAATATGTATGTATATGTATTGATAAGTGATAAAATCATGATTTGAATTTCTGAATGCGCACATGCGTATACATATGTACATACATGCAATCATATGGGTAGATAATAAGATTAATATGATAGACGATATGTTTATATATTGTTGTGATAAATTCAATTTCTATTACTAAGAAACATAATACAAAAATATTTATTAGTATAGTACATTATGTAAAAATCAAATTAAATTATTAAATATACAAGTCTAAATTGACTGTAAATAGTACTAGTATGCATGCATTCATACAAAATTATGCTCATATCATAATTATTACATGCCAATATGGAAATGCCGACGGCAAAACGCAAAAGCATACATATTTGCATACATTGCGATTCCCAAGTTGAAAGAAAAATTGAAGCATGGAAATATCACAATGCTGTTGTTGGGAGTATCATAAGGAGCATGCATACATACATATGTACATATATTTATGTCTCTTCATATTCTTCAGTATGTGAGAGATCTGTATTTGTACACATTTTTCGCTTTTAAAAATGGAATATCAAAGAACTTACTTTTCTTCAATATTCCTTGATTGCGCATACATGCTATGGCATCATAAGCCTTACGTACATATATTATTTCTCTTCATATTCTCTGTTTGAGTATGTGGAGAACTGTTAAAAATGTTAACATTTCACATCGGCAATTCTGAGGTTGTGAGGTGAATTCCGTTCCAAAATCCTATAAAATGTTCGCTGTCGAACCTGCACCTTCTCTATGTTTTAAGTTCTCTGACTCAACTGTACGCAACTCCAACAACAGCAACACTTAGCGAGCAGCTACAACAACTTCGACTTTTGGCTTCGCAACTCCAACAACAGAAACACTTAGCTAGCAGCTACAACAACTTCAACTTTTGGCTTCGCGACTGGCAACCACAGCAACAGCTACATGTAGCATCGTGACGGCATTAACTCAACGTAGCAACGACTTCTTGGCGTGTCTGTACATTTCCTTCGAAATTGACTACATACATACATACGCTTATAACTGTATGTAGTAGCAATGTTCGGCCAACGCTACGCGAACGCACAACAAAACGAAAATTATTTCGCCAAATTTAATGATTGGCACACAATTATGCACATACATATATACATACAAATGTACGGCTGAGTACAAGTTCTAGTTTTCAACTTTACACTGAAATTGCGATCACAGTTCGCATTCCACACCAGACACCAATTTTGTAGAAAATAGTCTTTTATTGTTTTTTATTATATTCAATATTACAGTTTTGGTTTGAAATTTCAGTTTAACTTAACTTTTAAACATCTAAAACAATCTTATTATTTGAACAATTTCAGTTTTCGTGCTTAACTTTTAAACATTTAAAACAATCTTATTATTTAACCGTCAAGTGTTACTCGCCGCGCTGTTCGACTTCGACTGTCCTGTTGTCATATGTTCTTGTCCGTGTTAGGGTCCGTTTAATTAGTTTCGTCAAGTTCGGTCAAACCGTCAGGGATGTAATTATTGGTATTTCTGTCCGCTTCTATGTTCCCTTCCTACACATATATGTGTACATGCATATAAATAAAAGGTGGAAGCGATACACTTACCCTTTTTGGCATCAAGGGAATTTTGGGGGAGTGTACTTAATTGTGGCTTGCCCTAATGCTTGTTGCCTTGAGCTTTATCCCACTGCTCTTGGTTTACTTCTATTTTCCTGTGTGCCTTGTGTAAGTGGTTTTGTGTATGTTGCTTTTGCCTTTATTATCCGCGCCCGTTAGTGTGTTTTATTTAGTTTCGCGCCCGTTGGTGATATTTATTTAGTTTCGCGCCCGCTGTTGTTGTTGTTTTGTTTTCGTTTAGTTTTTCCCTTTTTTTGGCGCGTTTTTGTTTGCTTCATGTACATATATGTGTTTATATATACGCACTGTGTTGTACTCCACTAACCCTTTATAATAGGCCAATTTTTGTCTTTATGATTTTCAGGTATTTTTTACCCCACTGTTTTTCAATTATTTTTCCACTTTAATAGTTTTAAAATATGTGTTTTAGTCACCGCACTTTATTTAATTAAAATTTTTTATTATTATTATTTACTTTTCGTTTTTTCTTTTTTAAGGTGCCTTTCTGTAGGCTCGAAGGACCATGTCTTAATAACTGGTGAACTCACCTTTAGTTCCGAATCACTTGTGATTCTAGACAGGACAACGCAACAGGACAACGCACAGAACGGGCTTTCTGGATTTTCAAATTCACAATGCTATTTTATTTCTCACTTTTGTTATAAAAAAAAGATATCGCACAGCACAGGTTTTCGGAATTGTATTTTATTTAATTTACAAACGTTCTCAAATATTTCCAAATGTTTAAAATTGGTCGAATATTCCAATCGGCGGCGGAATCGACAAACGATGATGTACGTGGGAGGAAAAGAAAAGAAAAGCGATGCTGCGAAAAGCGTATGCGCAAAAGCGACTCGTACGGGAGCAAAAAGCGAAGTGTCTGCCGCTGGAGTTGTCCGTCCCTGTTTTTGAGTAACTGTTGTGTTCTAGTTGGAAGTGTGGTGTCATGTTTGAGTGTATTGGTGTGATGTGTAGTGATGTGGAAGGTGAGTGGTGAAATGTGGTGTGGCTGTTTTTCATGATAGGGTAGGCCGAGAGTCATTTAGACATGTTGAATTTCTTGATTTACTTGTTTAGCTATCTGTATTGTGTGAGGGTGTTGCTTTTGCCTTGGTTTCCCCATTTAGTTTCACTTGCTAACGAGAGTCTGTCATTTCTAGAACAAAAATAGGCGTGTCATGAAGACACGCGATAGAAGTAAAACTGAATGATTGGATCTGCAAGGATTATTTAATTTTCTATATTTAGAGGGAGAGGAATCATTTTAATCACATGTCAAACACTTCTTGATAGTAAGGGATTGGGGGATATACAAAGCCATTCAATTTCGACAATGTTGGAATTTTGTCTCTCCTCAAAGCCTGGCGACAGCTGGTGCATGCCAGCTCATTATTACTTCTGAATTCTGGAAATTTTTGTTGAATACGAATTTCATTTTCAACGGATAGAGTTTTTAAACCATAATCTATCACATACACAACACGTAAAACCGAATGGATTATTTATAAAATCACGGTGAATGTTCTTATGTCCAGTTTTAAACTTATTAAAGTCTGAATATTGTAATCGATCACCACTATGTACATCACAATCAGGAGGAGGATGAGTCGAAGTCGTTGCTAGTAGTTCATTCTCTGGACTATTTACACTATCGTCCACACTGTCACGTAAGAGGTTAGCACGTGTTTGCCTCCGTTCCCTGCTCTCTCGTTCAATTTCAGTTCTACTTTTTTTCCGTTTTCTATTCTGATCAATTCCTTCACTCGCCCGTTTTTTCCCCCGCCAAGTTTTTGTCCTTTCTGCACCCGACTTCGGCATATTTGCACAAAACTCTCGATTTGAGTAATGAAGACACGCACAAAAACAAAATACGTTGCTTATGATCACTGTGTTAGAAACCAACAGCTGTTTTCCGCGATCGCGACGCCGGCCGAACGCAGAGAATGACATGAAAGACAGAAAGTCTTCCGTCTCATTCTCGCACGATACACGAAGGCCTCTCACTCTCGCCCGATAGACGAAACGTAAGGTAGTCCGTCTCACTCTCGCTCGATTCCCGGAGGCCTCTCACTCTTACTTACTACGTTAGAGCGAGCGTCACCAAAAAGGTTGCCGATCGAGATCGTTTTTGTTTACGATTTGGCTATAAATTGTCTCAGATAAAATATACATCAAAATCTAATATACTAAATAAATCAAAACACGGTTTTACACGGTGCTTTAATAAGAATGTCGTGAGATGTCTTGCGTAAGTTTGCTGTAAAGCTCACGAAGTCTTATACTATAACAAGTGATTTGAAAAAGGTTGTCCGGAGGTCTTGCAACTTTCAGTAGTCAAAGCCTGGAAAAACGGATTCAGGTGTTAGCAAAACTTGAAATTAAACTTAAAAGTAACGCTATGTTTTCATCCATTCATTCTGAATTTTATTCGGAATAATATTGCCAAATAGAACTTCTTATTGATCATTTGTCCGTCTGGAACAAATTTATGATGCACCAAGCTGCGAATACCGTAAAAAACAATGAGCGTCATCTTAATTTTTGAGCGACTTTAGAGTGCTTTTTTTCGGTTTCGGCTCATTTTTTCCCTCCAGTCAGATGATTGTTGACTTGTTTGCATGTAAAACTCATAAGCCTATCTCTCATAGACAGTCGCTATAGTCTCCATAACTGTGGGATCGGGATTGGCATCATCAAGCATGTCCAAAGAGACCTCTTTACGATACTATTTTTGAAAAAATTCAACTTTTTTGGGACGAGTCAAGCAAGAACGTGTTTCATACGCAATATATCTTCTTGTCTTACCATCTCCTTAATACTGACGATTTTCAAATGCCATATCCTTCACTTTTTTAATATATATATGAATGGGTCTAAGATCGTCCAGAAAGAGTTATGTCTTCAACGATCTTTCGACGGTCTTTGAAGGCTTTGTACCATTCGTACGCTTGTGTCTTTGATAAAACTGAATCACCGTAAGACAGTCAAGACGATTGAAATTTGTTTGAAATTGAATATTTGAGACAATTCTAAGTTCGATGTGTTTCATTATCCATACTAAAAATCACAACGCACTACTAAGATGTACTGACTTAAGCAGTTAATGTAAATAAACTGTTTGACAGATCGCGCTCATATTTGGAATACTAATTAAGAAAGTCCTGCCAACTTAACCAAATTAATTTTCTGAAATATCATTTACCTGGGGAATATAAATTACGTTTTCGAGGTACTGTTTTGGCAAAATGTATATATGAGAAATGTTGACCAGATTTTATCATTTTCTGACGCAAATTATAATCCATTTTCCACAACTTTCTCGCGTAGAATTAAAAACCTTGGGAACGTAATTCGTACAAAGTTATTTTCATGTTTGTGGCTCATTTATTCAGTGATCTATCGCACTTTTAGTAATTTTCAACATAACTGTTATATTTGGAGTATGCGTGTTTATTATCTAATATTGCCCATTGTTACAGTGTATGAAGTGCTAAAAATACTTTTCCTCAGCAAGTTTGGTAAAGTTAGCTTGACTGATTTGGAGCATTTAGAGTTTCATTAAGATATCTGAATTTTTACTTAAGTTATCACTTTCACAGACGAACAGGTAGACAGTCAACCGGATTGCAACCCGTGTTTGTCTGGGGAATTTAATTACCCATAAGGCTTTTGAAAAATTAACAATTATCCGCTCAATTCATGTGGGGATTATTATAGGGACCACCACCCACACTCCCCGTCAGGATATTAAACACGATATATTTAAACGATTAATTAGTGTTCTAGTGTTTTTTTTTAAAAAGTCTTAAATTTAGTTCTTAAGATTATAGTACATATGTATTAGCACAAACGTTCTTGCGGACAACGGCTCGGCACGACTTACTTATTGAACAGTTCACGGCAACTTAAACTCAACTGAATTTTGGCTGGTTTGTCTTTGTTCGTGTTTCGTCAAAAGTTCGTCCAGTTAAAGGGTTGCGTGTCATTGTGTTCTTTTGTAGCGTTGCATTGTTGACCACTTCTAGTCCGGTGTTCGGATCCCACATTCATTAAATATAAGTGGAAGTATCAAGTGGTAAAATTTTTTAAAAATTTCTCAATTCTGACCAGTCAGTTCAAAGCTAGTTTTCATCAAATTGGATCTACAGAACTACAAGTTTATTGGAAATATTAACGATTGTATTCTTATATATTTTTTTTCATAGACTACACTTTCCCTCAAAGATTCGTGACTGTTATGGGCTATTATTGTTCATAATAGTTTAAAATTTTTTCAGACATCAATATGTGTAGCAGCCTACTTAAGTTCCGGCTGCCAACGATTTAATTTTGTGCTCAAATAACAATTTCTGAGCAGTCACATCTCTTATTCTGACAGTTTTAAGCTCATATAATTTACGCATCAGCTTTGCATACTGCAACTGTTTTTCAACTTTAACTTTGACTTGCTGTTATTTTATATTTTTTATTGATGACTTATCTAGCAATATTTCCAAAAACAAAGACAATTGACGTGCTTAGTAATAAGTCATGTCAGAAATTTACTATTAAACTAATCCGTATGTAAACTGACGATTCAACATACATATATGTATGTATAATGGGCATTTGTGAATCGAGTATTTCATAGGCGAAGTTGCAAGGAGTTATAACGTATTTTCTAAATAACAAATACATAAAATTGAAAAAGGGTTGTCAATATTTAAGCTACAAATATATTTATTTAAAACTAATTTATATCCACTTTATATAATCTGTCGCATTAATCTACCTTTGCTGAGCATTTAATTAAACAAAGGAAAACTAGAGTGCCAGAAAGAACTGGAAAGGGTTTTAAATGAAAAGAACAGCTTAAAAGGACGGTTACTGACATTACTATTCTTTAGGAAAATTAAAGACAGCCAGTACTGCCTTAAGGTAATAAAGTATTGGACTACTTGTGATTGTAAACTATTCTTCGCGCGGGTATCTACATTATACCCATCTCAAATCTACATACAGTTTGTCAAGTAATTCTTTGCAAAATGGAAAACGTCATTGAAATAAAACTTCAAGTTTATTTTTCTTAAGAAAAAAGGATTTATTTCAGTTTTTTCTTTTATTCTATAATAACAGTGGTTATTAGCTACAATTGTGTTTAAAAAAAAACCTATTTCAGCATACAACATAACAAGAAAACAACAAAAATATAAAGTATGCAAATATTAGGCTGTCAATTAATTATTTGTAAAATGCAAACAGAAGCTAAAGTGAGACACAAAACAAACCAACGGTAAATCAAATTCCAAAAAAATCAACACGTGCGTCTGGAATATGTTCTTATGTCTCGTTTTATTACGGTTTTGGTTTTAACAAGTGCACAAGTGTTCGCAATACGGTATTAAAACAATGCCTGGCAAACGAGTTGGAGAAAATGTAATACAGTTGGTTTACTACAACTATTATAAGGGTAAATCGCCAAAAGAATTAACTGATATGTTTAATATTAAATTAAGGACAGTATATAATATCATAAATCGAGCAGAAAAAGAAAATCGGCTGCATTTAAACAATTCTGGAGGAAGACCAACAAAGCTTACCAGACGTCATCACTCAAAGATTTTAAAAACGATTAGCGATAGTCCGCAAACTACACTAAGGCAATTGGCATTGGAACTAAAAAATGACTGCAATACAATAGTTAGCCACGAGACCATAAGAAAAGTTCTCAATACTTTTTTATTATTACTTACTTTGCAAGACGACGCAAATAAACTACGAACCCTTAAATAAGATTCACGGTTTAATTTTGCTATATTTTTAGCAGCTTTGCTATTTATCTCACTTGTCAGTAGAATTGTGCGCATATTCTTTCGAAATTTACTATCGTTTTCGCAGGTTATTTGAAAATAGTTACTTATGTAAATTGTTTGCAGTTCAAATAAACTAATAGTGGAGGGTATACTAACAGTCTATAGTTTTGACTTTTGCTTATTTTTGTATTAGCATATAGTACATACATTTCTTGACATTCGAGACGACATCGGGCATGCTCTAACTATTTATATAAGTACATCTATTTATAGATAAACCTTACTAAAAGACAGCACTACTGAATGAGCTAATATATGTATAAGCGAATGCGCTTGAGTACAGGCATATATTATGTTTATGTCAATATGAAGGAAAATGGAAAGGGACTTGCTTAGTGGCGAAAGCATTCACCAATTAATAAAATTTTCATCAAATACTTCGTCCTTCTGCCGGCAGCGCAAAGAACCAATGTAAATATGAAAATATTAATTTCACAACATTTTCCTAATCGACCATCACCAGTGACGGCAATAATCGCATCTTTTGTGTATATGTTGTGTTGATATACCAATCTGGAACTTATTGGCGACGCAATTATTCGAAGCGCTGGTATTTCATACATAATTATTTCGGTCACTTAACATTTTGCGAAAAGATTGATTCCCATCATAAATAGATTATGATATAGAAACATGACCTACTTAGAGGTGCCAGCTGTTCTCAACACGCTCTGCTGCCCAATTTGTTTGCTGCATCTTCCAAAATGAACGCCATAACTGAGAAAGATTACTACAGCACTTTCACAAACACACTTATTCCTATACAAATTGTGTGGTACTGGTATATTTGGATGTTTATTTCCTCACATTCAGAACGCATGTAATTTGTGAAAATGTATGTTCTTTATCTTGTTGTACATATATAAGAATTTGTTTATAATTGCGAAAAAGGTTCATTTGAATGAAATTAAACATTCCTCATTAAATTTCAGATTTCTGATTGTGATGAAAATGCTTTAAAGCTTATTTTCATATAAAATCTACTGCGTAGATCGAGGGTGCAAAACATACTTTTAAATATTCTTATCAATTCAACAACTACCATTACGAAATAACATGCTGTTACTATTATCCTTTCAGTATGCGGTCTTCAGTATTTTATATAACTATCTTCTGTCCTAGTGATATATTTGCATTGAAAGCAATTTAAAATCAAATTAACTTCGAAAACATAAAAAATTTCGAAGATATTTGCATACAGATTTACTTACAAGTGAGATAAATCACAAAGTTATGTAAACCAAATTCCAAATATTAGTAATATATTATCATAGTATATCTGCGTCGCATGCAAATATAACTACAGGCAAAAACAACCAAATTGAGAAAAATTTAAAATATTCACAAATATTCAGCAAAGCGTGTGATCTCTTTTACTAGAGTACGTTTCAGAACATCTCTTCATTCATCAAATGTTGCGTGTTCTCAAAATGTCACTCATACGCAAAGGCAAATATTTTGTACCATTTTGAACGATTGCTTGATTTCGTTGGGATTCAGAGGGAGATTGTATGTATGCAAGAAAATCAGGTCATCAGAAAATCATAAATAGTAGGTTCCTGTTGATTTTTTTAAGTGCGGTGAGGGATAAATTTAAAGGAATACTTACATTTTTCTTCAGGTCATTCTAATTAGTGGATTAGGATAACTTGTAATGGATGAGCTCCTTATGCTGAAAGTAATATAAATATGTGTTGAGTGTTTTGTTTGGATATTTCGTGCAGACAACCATGCAGGAGATGACTTACATGTACATAACCCAAACATTTTCAGTTTATTGTCTCACAATTGAAAGGAAATAATAATGCCACTGTATTACAGAATTAGTAAGTCTAATTCGATAATCATTCATCATACAACATTCATCATACACAGCACATACAGTCAATGATATTATACTACAAATTACATGATGAATGATTATCAAAATATAAAATAGCGCAGATTAAACCCAACAAACAGGCTAATAGCTACGTACTTATGAGAAGCAATTCAAATGGCTAAGCATGTAAAGTTACGTCTGAAATAGAAGTCCTATTGATGTACTATAGATAAAAGGCTTGAGTACGTAATATCCATTACATCGATTGTTCTCTGAAATGAAGAAGACTTCTTCTTCTGTACTGGCATAGACGCGGTAACACCCGAGTTATAGACTGTTGCGCCTGTCGTTTCTTCTATTCGCCATTTGGCGCCAGTTCGAGATACCCTGTGCAATCAGGTCCTTTACCACCGGATTTCTTTAAAGGAGTGAAGATCCTTCGTATCCTTCTCTAGCAATAGATGGAGGAAGTCAAACGATAGGAAGTCTCCTTGTTTGAAACCTCGTTTGTCAAGGGACGGCTTGAAGAGGCCCTTCTCGATCCTAGCAGATGCCAAAGATACTTTCTTTGCTCACCCTGACGTGGCTGGTGCGCTTCAAGCCGTATTCCGTCTGGGCTTGGGCGCAAATCAGTGATATGTTGAAGAACTTCGCTTTAATGCGGATTGTGGCTAGACATTAATCCACTGGGGTGAATGACAGTAATCGGCGACGGAGTACCTCTCCCACCACGAATCTAACACAGATTTCGCGCTCCTTTATATGGCCACTGGGGCAAATGCTACAAGGACTTAGGAGGTGATGTCAGGCTTTATTTTCACGAAGACATCAACCAGCTGTGCAGAGGCACCTTCTCAATTAAAGGAACGGACTTTCCATGTGCTTGCCCTTAAATCGAAAACCTTAATATGTTTGCAGCGGCCGACAGCAAGGGGGAATCTTTTTTCATTAGGACTGTTGTGTATTTGGCTGGCCCCAAGCCCAGCGCACAACCCTGGGGAAGGATGTTTTGTTTCTCACTTTAACTTGCCTTCAAACGGATGCTCTTTGGCTACCCAGAGGATCTTTGGTCTAAGAGCGGAAGTAGTAGAAAAAAGCTTGGACATTGTTTTTTAAAAAAATATAATTTTTTAGAAACTGCAAAAGATTTCGTGGAGGCCATTTGTATAATGTTGTAACCAGAAATTAATAGTATTTTTTATACTTCGCATTTACTAAAAAGATTTGAATTCACTAACAGTTAGTGCGTTTTTTTTTTAAGAAGTCATATTACTCTTATTGGAAAACCCTGTGTTTGTATAAAACGATCAAAGGAGTCATAATATAAATTTTCTAAAACTCTTTGATCGATATTTGTTGGCTCACTATTTAAACATTTCAGTCCTGACAAATTTTCTTATGTTTATTTAGCACTTAATACGAACCATTACGGCATTAAAATTCTTTCTTTAAAACTATCACAAGTTTACTTTTTCAGGCTTTGGCATCTGTGAACTAAGTTGGGGAATATGATTATTTTTTAGTGTATTTAGAAAGCTAACTGTGATAGGTATGGAAAACTGCAAGACACGTTAAGTTTTGCGGTTTCACAGCGTTGGTATAAATACAATATACAAGGTGGGTTCCAAAATAAACAGGATTTTAAAAAAATAAACAGAAAAGTTGTTTTTGTTGCAAAATCAATTTACATACTCTATTCAAAATAGTTTCCTCCTGCTTCAATAAAGCTTTATGCACGGTCCAAAAGCATGTCGAACGAGTGTTTTAGCTCGTTGTCCGCCGGAATGCCGGTACAAGCCTTTTGAATGACCTCTACGTCTGCATAACGATTTCCATTCATGGGAAATTGTGTTTTTCCGAAAAGGAAGAAGTCGCACTGTGCCATATCAGGTCAATACGAGGAGTGGTTAATGGTTAAAATGTGATTTTTGTTCAAATAATCGGTCACAAGCGTCAATCGATGTAAGCCCAAATGTTCGGTCAAAATACGATAAATTAATATTTTGGAGATGATCAATTCCATTTTCATGAATTTTAATGATGATTTCGGCTGATTTTTGATGAACGCACAGTTTCGATGGAACTTCTGGGGATCACAGATTCTGATTGGCCCACACGTTGATCGTTATTTATGTCCTAACGATCACTTTGAAAACGTTGAAACCACTCGGCACTCTGCTACGGGATAGGCAATCATCGCCATAAACTTGTTTCATCAATTGAAACATTTCGGTAAAAGTTTTACCAATTTTAAAACAAAATCTAATATTGGCCCTTTGTTCGAAGCTCATTTTCGCACCGATAACGCAAACATACTGACACTTAAAACGCAATAACTTCACTTCCAATCAATGAAATGTCATAAAATTCTCACTGGACAATCGATAAAGACAGCGGATTCTAATGCACCAGTCGACATATACATATATGGCGCTAGATGCAAAAAGTCCTGTTTATTTTAATATTGTAGGTTTTCGGTGAAAGATTGAAACTTAATGAGGTTTTTGTATGCGGATTTAATTTACTTCTTATTATTATTATATAATCACCATGTTCGGTAATATACTTGAACGAGCATGTTGGCTTAGAAGTCTTAAAAGAAATTCACGTTCTTCAAATCTTATTTGAATGTCAGCTGAAGTTCAGTAGTCAAAAAATCGGCAATCCCACAGAACACTTACATATTTCATAGCATGCCGGGGAAAAGTAGAAGACCTGAGGATTCACTATTTTTATTCAATACCAATACATGATGCATATGGCCATGCTTGAGAACTTGTCTCTATTTACTTGCTTCATTATAAATTCAAAGCAACTGCATAAAAGTAAACAGTCTCATCGACAAATTTTATATCCTGAAAGTAGCCACTTATAGTGATGAATTTATCAAAATTGCTAAATAATTACCTGCAAACCGGAAACTGTTCAATTCAAATCTCTGCGAGCCTGAAAAACATTTTGCCAATTTTTTTACTGAACTCTTGCCCTGACATGTATGCATTTGTACGTCTATATAAATATCTTCCCAATAACATCTATTTGAGTGACATAAAATTAATATGGTCTTACTGAACAAATGATTTAAGAACTAATTCGTTTTAAAACCTGTTGAGTAGTCGACTTCTGGATCATGCGTTCGGAATAAAAGCAGTTACTATGACTGCACAAACTTTGGCTTGTGTGTGTGAATAGATTGAACCCGTACGTGAACATCGTGCTATACGAGTGTCACTCTGAGTGGCTATGAATGAACTAAAGCATTTTCCACTCTATATCATTGAGTGTGAAAAATTGGATTTACTTAATTATCCTTAAGTTCTAGTTTTTGATTTAGCACCATTAGACAACTTCTTCTGGGATTATTAGAAGTCTTTGGTCTTCAGCAATAAACCAGACTCTCTTTAAGCTTTAGAAGACAACATTGAACGTGCTACTTATGACATACGACTAGATTTATTGGAAAAGTACTCGGAAATTGGATTTATCGAAGTCGTTTCTGCGAAAAAAATCGTAGAGGCCGTTTGAATGATGTTATATTCCGAACTAACTGCATCGATTCTACTTCACATTAAATAAAAATAATCTGAGTTTCCTTAAAGAAATCATACCATTTTAATTGGAAAGCCCTATATATATATCTTTGCATACATATAAAATGTTGGGGACTTAGAAGTCAATTTTAAGCTTAAAGAGAAACTGAGCTAATGAGTTGTAAAAATAATCTAACAGATTTAATACGTCTCAGTTGATAATTAAATTGAAAAACATTTGAAGCGAACGTATGCTCGTATAATCCAACACATCCGTGTATATATAAAACAAATCCACACAAACACAAAGCAAACCCTTACGAACTAAAAGAGAAACTCTGGATTAGATTTTCAGGAGAGTTAGTAGGTCGGTATGTAGACAATTAGAATTATATAGATGCAAAAAAATAAGCGTAAGCGGTAATAGCTCAAAGCGATGGAAATATAATAAGAAAGAACTTTAACGCCTTCATATTTTTCTCGAACATGAGAAATGCATTGAATTGCAAAGGCGCTAGAATGCAACAAACAGTTATTTCAAGCTTTCGCAACATTCTTGAATCCAACATACTCAGATTGGAAAAAGATACTGCAAGCACATAAAAATATCAGTGACACAAAAACATGCGTAGATATAAACGCCCAAGCATGCTTATGCACTTACTTTACGTCAAAGTTTGCGGTCAAGTGTTGAAAATACTTCTCATGTGAAGTAAACCTCAAACTAAAGTCATGTCAGTGGGTAACCGTTGCAACGTTAAACCGGAATTTAAATACTATTGAAATTGTAGTTTAAAGCCATAGTTTTCACAGCATTCAACTGTGTAGATTAATATTGAAAAACAAACACATTTTAACACATATGCTATTTACTTTTTAGAGTAGTAGAAATCTCCTTATGATTACACAATCCCTTTAACAACACGAGTTCTTGTAACTTTAGTGGCCGCTTTTCAGATTTTTAACCCGCCATGTTAACTTTCTCAACATTTGTTGCAGTTTCGATGGCACTGCTATTTCAATTACTCACTAAATTGAAATGCAAATAATCACTCCTACTTGTAACGGCTTGTTTTAAAGAACCTCTTTAGACGCTATAACATATACTATGCTCTCATGCACACTTGTTATGTTTTCTAATCAATTACTTTTATTTCACATCTTAATCATTCGTATAAACGTTCAGCCCACATGTAGAGTCCTTTGTTGTCTTATTTAAAAGAGTAAGTTCTCTGAAATCTGAGTTACCGGGAACACTTCTTCAGGCGGCGGTAAAAGTGTAATATCTGGAGATGGCGAACCCGATTCCCAAATCTATGTCGATGGAATAGATGTTCAATTGCCCGACTATGATGAAGTTCGAAAAGCAATTACCCGCTTCATAACTTGCTAAATACAAAAAGGTAAGTGGATTACTAGCACAGAAAAAAAGTTATTACTGTTTGTTTTTGTAGTAAGATTCGTACACCACTATGTACATATATTATAAGTGCCAAATATATATGGTTTTTTGTGTCTGTTTCAGATTTAATTACAGTGGTACTCCAATATAACGAATGATATAATGTTGGGACCGTTCGTTAAACTGAAATATTCGTTAGATCGGAAACGAAAATTAAATTAATATTGGTACATATGTATACGTTTAAAAATAACTATTTATTCATGAATTCATAAGCATTGGTTGAAATAAATACATATAAAATGGAAAATGCATACAATAAAATTAATAAAAGTTGAATTTTATAACAAAAATATGAGCATTATTCAACTCGATGGCATCATATTACATAAATATTACATTGTTTATATAGGAATGCTTAGGGGGGGGTAAGGTTTGTTTCGTCGAAAAAAGACCTTTTTTCGTGAATTTTTTAGAAAAAATTATTGCTGTAGGTTTATTTTACTTATTATTATATGAAAGTACAACATTTGAAGGATACTCAAAAAAAGTTTTATCGAAAAATAGCGAGGAATAACGGATTTATCGTCGATCTCTGCAGACACCTCGAAAAAAAGTTGTTGTACGGTGACCAGCCTACAGTATCATTGGATCATCTGAAATCAAAAAATCAAAATGTTTTCTTTAGTTTATTAGTTTATCTTTCAATTGACGTCGAGTTTTTTTTAATTTTTCAATTTTTGGTACCATTTTCAAGCCATAATGACGATTTTAGACGAAAAAATCGACCTATTTGTTATTGTAAAGTTCTTAGAAATTATAATTTTTGGAAAAACTCGATGTCATTCGAGAGCTATGTATCGGGTGATTTTTTAAGAGCTTGATAACTTTTTTTTAAAAAAAATCGCATAAAATTTGCAAAATCTCATCGGTTCTTTATTTGAAACGTTAGATTGGTTCATGACATTTACTTTTTGAAGATAATTTCATTTAAATGTTGACCGCGGCTGCGTCTTAGGTGGTCCATTCGAAAGTCCAATTTTGGGCAACTTTTTCGAGCATTTCGGCGGAATAGCCCGAATTTCTTCGGAAATGTTGTCTTCCAAAGCTGGAATAGTTGCTGGCTTATTTCTGTAGACTTTAGACTTGACGTAGCCCCACAAAAAATAGTCTAAAGGCGTTAAATCGCATGATCTTGGTGGCCAACTTACGGGTCCATTTCTTGAGATGAATTGTTCTCCGAAGTTTTCCCTCAAAATGGCCATAGAATCGCGAGCTGTGTGGCATGTAGCGCCATCTTGTTGAAACCACATGAGTCAACATTTAAATGAAATTATCTTCAAAAAGTAAATGTCATGAACCAATCTAACGTTTCAAATAAAGAACCGATGAGATTTTGCAAATTTTATGCGTTTTTTTTTAAAAAAGTTATCAAGCTTTTAAAAAATCACCCGATATATGTAGAATATTTGTACAATACTTCAAAACGATCGATGTGGTAGTTTTTTCTATAGGCTGGTCACCGGCTTTAAAAATGACATATTTGGGAAAAGATTCAAAGTTTTGTACACTCAGCGCAGGTAGTTAAAAGTACCGTTATTCAACCTGCTGTAACTTCGTTAGTTTTTCTCCGAATGACCTAAAACTTTAACACAATATTCTTGAGATGTTGATGGTTCAGAAATAAAAAATTAAAAAAAATGGAAAAAAAAAGTTGTCAAACCTTACCCCCCCTTAAATGTATATTAAAAGCTATTTTTGCACTATATAATAAATGTGTACAAATGAATTAGTGAAGTGTTAGTGGATATAAAAGTGAAAAATATAATTGCAAAAATAATTTTGTATATCGAAAATATGTAATTAAAATATTGCAAATTTTCAACTTTAAACGCGAATATCTCGAAAACTATAAGCTTCCTGCGGCTATAACTTATATCCTTGATCAGGATAATTTCCTCTATCCGACCATATCCTTTTTATCCTTGAAATCCTGGGACGGTATACTAAATTCTTCCCAAATTTTCATTGGGATATTTTGTATTATGGATTTGCACAGCTTTGGCTTTTAAAATATTGCTGTTAATATGTACGTGCTTTTCACGCTGGGAGACAAACCACTTATATAAAGCCTTTTCCATCCTATGATATTCGCCTTTCATTAACGATTGTCGTCTCAATGTGCCAGCATGTGTACCTTTAACACTTCTCATCACTTTCCGGAAATTTTTTAAAATTGTGCAAACACTCGATTTTGGAATACCATATTTCAAAGAGATTTCTTTCAGGGTTTTCCCTTCTTATTGTCGTCAATTATTTTTAATTTGTCACCCAAGCAAAGCCGTTTTCGAATTGAAGGCATTTTTAAATAATTTATGCGATATCCTCACTTTACCACTTTGAGCTCACAACTGATATTTCGCGCAATAAAGCGTGCATAAAAAAATAAATAGAATTCTTTAAAAAAATAGCTCAATAATAACAAGAACTAACGGGTATTTAACTGCCTGCATTGTTTTTGTTGTAATACAACCAAAACCAAATACAAACGCCATACATTCGTAATATCGAGTTCATCCAATGTCCAGCTTTCGTTATATAGAGTCATCAATGTATTGAAAAACAGCGTTCGTTATATTGAACATTCGTTATATCGGCGTTCGTTATACTGGAGCACTACTGTAATTAGATTTTTTTGTTTCCAAAATTATTTTATTTATTGTATCTGCTTTTTCTTAAAGCCTAACAATAAGTAATAAAATCTTAAATCTATTTAAAAACTAGACAGACTCAAGCAAGTGATTGAGCTGTTTTGGTGATACGTCGCTCTTTAATACGCAGGCATATCTCTTCTTTTCGTCGTATTTGATTGCAGGAATGTACCAAAGCATTAGTCAAAGGGTTTGGGTGATCTCGAAGTTTAGATACATATATATTTAATTCTGCTGTCTTCTACTTCTTTTTTTACCATAGGAATACTAAGGTCTTAATGGATATTTTCGTTACGCATGTACCATGGTGAACACGTGATTGTTCTAAGCATTTTTGATTGGAACCTTTGTATTAGATCAATATTAGTTGCACAGGTCGTACCCCACAGTTGAATGCCATACATCCAAATCGGCTTTATGACCGCATTATACAAAAGCACTTTGTTGTCTAGGCTAAGTTTGGAGTTTTTATTTAAAAGCCAATTTAAATTTGCAGCTCTAATCTTCATACATGTTATTTTACTAGAGATATGTTTTCTCCACGTGAGCCTTCTATCTAGGTGAATACCAAGATATGTTACTTCGTTCGCTTGTGGTACTAAAATATTGTTTATTTTTACTGCCGGGCATATCTTTGGTCTTAGCGAAAATGTAATATGCTTACACTTCTGTTCGTTCACGTTTATACGCCAGTTCGCTAGCCACTCTTCGACAGAACTTAAATGCTTCGCTAATATTCGTGATGCTGAAATGTGGCATTTGTTACGGCTCACTATAGCTGTGTCATCTGCAAAAGTTGAAGTTAATACATTATTAGCTGTTGGAAGATCTGCTTATATATGGTGTATAGTGTTGGGCCTAAAACACTGCCCTGGGGTACACCAGCCCTTATCTGTCGTTCATCAGATATGAAATCTCCCACTTTTACCATAAATTTTCTATTTTTTAAGTAAGATTCCAAGGTTTTATACAATTCTAAAGGTAGAATTTTTTTAATCTTATAAAAAAGACCTTCGTGCCACACCTTATCAAATGCTTGAGCTACATCTAGAAATATTGCGGAGCAGTACTCCCTGTGCTCAAATGCTTTCCTTATCTCGTTAGTAATTCTATTTACTTGCTCTATTGTGCCATGTTTCGCATGAAATCCGAATTGATGCATTGGTATTGTATTATTTTCATGGAGAAAAGGAGTCATCTTTGATAGTAATATTTTTTCAAATACTTTTGAAAGACAGGGTAAAAGACTGATTGGTCTGTATGAAGACGGCTGTGTTAAGTCTTTCCCAGGTTTATCTATCAAGATAATCTGCGACTTTTTCCATGAAATTGGATAATATCCGAAACTAAGAATTGCATTGAAGAGCAAAGAGGCATGTTGGAGTCAGTTGGTGGCTTCATGGATTTTTGGGCTTTCCAAAGGAAATTTTGCTTGTTTGAAATTGGACACAGCTTCTTTATATACATTTCTGTGTTCAATTCTTCCTCACGTTTGAGCGCTTTTCTTAATTTACGTACAGCAGTTTTCAATTGAAGCTGAGTGGAGGGGGAGCGATTTCTCTGCCATTCACGTCTTGCACGTCTTTTTTTATTTACAAGCATTTCTATTTCTTTATTAGAGATTTTTCTGAAACCACGCGGATTATAGCTTTTGTTTGGTGTTGCTAAGACAGCTGCGCTGGTTATTATATCATTGACTTCTCTTATGCTTTCGTTAATATCTCTTCCTGTATTTATTTTGTACTCCATATTAATGGGCTACTGACGTATTTTTTATATTTTATCCAATTCGTTTTATAAGAAGTTAGACCCACCTTTGGATTAACGAATATGGGTTTTTCACATAACTTTATTAGTACAGGAGAGTGATCAGAAGATAGATCAGTACATGTATCAGCTGTTATAAGCGATTTATCTATATTTTTGATTACAGCAAAATCAATTAAATCTGGTATTTTTTACGATCACTAGGCATATCCAATACATGAACCAACTTGTACTTGCATTCGTTAAGTTAAGCTTTTTACCTGTACTAGGCTAGCCTAAAAGCATACACCGAAATTGATGATCTGGTAGTTGCTACACATGTATTTATATATTTAATTATTTTTACTAAGTATTGGCTAACTAACTCACCATTACCTACGAATAATCCCTAATACAATAGACATATAGGATATAGCTGGATTATGCTTCGTACCCCGTCTCGTGGAGGGGGTCAGGAAATACCAACAAGCCAACCGAAAAAATTAGTTTCCGAAATAGATGAATTGAAACAAAAATTGAGAGAATTAGAACAATTATGCGAACAATTAAAAATTGAAAATCAAAAGCTTAAAGAACAAAATAATCGCCCACTTGTGCCTAATTATAGTCAATCTCAATACGAAACTGATGAAGAAGAACTAGCTCTGGAAACAGACTGGATTTTAAAAAAAATAAAAGGCCTAGCAAAAAGCGTAAGGCCGAAGCTTCACCAGAAGTGATTTTAAAAGAAAATACTTTTTCTTCGAAAGGTGAAAACCACACAGTTAAAAATGCAAAACCGAAATATGAACCGCGACCTCCACCTATTACGATTTCGAATATCTCTAATTATAAAAAACTAAATAACCTAATTAAAGATAATACTAAAGGTTCTTTTGTATTTAAACTATTAAATAATGATATCCATAAAATAAGCGTTACATCAAGTGATGACTACAGATCAGTTACAAAAATGTTGTCTGCGTCGGGAGCTTCATGGTATTCCTTTGAAGACAAACAAACGCGTCCAATAAAGGTTATGATTAAAAATCTCCACCATTCGTGTAGCATTAGTGATATTATCGCTGATTTAAAAGAACAAGGTTTACATGTTATGAACGTCGTAAATAAACTCAAGTGGAAAACACGGGAACCTTTAAACATGTTTTTAGCTACTTTTGATTCTAATGAAGACATCAAGAAAATTTATGAAATCAAACACATTCTTCACACCGTTGTTCTCATCGAGCCTATTAGGAATTCTAAACTTATTCCACAATGTAAAAATTGCCAGGCATTTGGACACACAAAGAACTTCTGTGGCAAAATGTCAAAGTGCGTTAAATGCGGTGGTAAGCACAAAACCATCGAGTGCCAAAACATATGAAACACAGAAAAACCAAAATGCTGTAACTGTGGCGAAAGCCATCCGGCTAACTACAGGATATGTATTGTGGCCAAGGAGCTTCAAAGCATTCGTAACAAAGCCTTGAAGAAACAAAAAGTTACCACAAATTTGCTCAGTACATCAATTAATCCACCCATTGGTAATAAAAGTACTGTCAACAAGCAGAATCGTGTACAGACGAGTAAGCTCACTTTTTCTGAAGTACTGAAAGGCAACTCAAACGTGGTGAACGAAAAAAACACAAAGATGACCGAAGACCTACTAACTCAAATACTTGAGATGTTAAATAAACAAGAAAAATTCAATAACGATCTGTGCAGCCGCTTAGATAACCTCGAAAAAAATAAAAATAAAACAAAATTGAAGACATGAATGGTGCTCTCCGAGTTATGACATGGAATGCAAATGGACTATTAAAGCACCAAGAAGAGCTTCTACTTATTTTACAAAGAGAGAAAACCTAATATCCTGAACTCATTTTACGAGACACAGCCATATAACTTTCAAAAACTACGATATCTATCATACAATCCACCCTAGTAATTGTGCGAGGGGAGGCACTGCTGTTATTGTTAAAAACAGCATTATACATTATTAGGATAGAAAAATCCGTACGCACAATATTCAGACCACAACTATTACATTAAAAGCAATGAACCAACCCTTGTCAATTGCTGCAATATATTGTCCGCCGAGATACAAAATCCTCGTTGAAGAATATAAAGAACTTCTCAATATGCACAAACACAAATTTATTATGGGAGGCGACTTTAACGCTAAGCATGTTTACTGGGGATCGCGCCTAACGACAGCTAAAGGACGAGACTTATTCCAGGCAGCTCAAAAAACGGGGTGTGAGTTTGTATCGACCGGAACACCAACTTATTGGTCAACGGACACCAACAAAATACCTGATGTAATAGACTTCTTTATAACCAGAAAGATATCTCGAAATTTCATAGAAATAGAAGGTGGATTAGATCTAAGCTCTGATCACTCCCCATTATATTTAACAGTAAGTGAAACAGTCACTAAAAGAGATCTTAGTCTGAAGCTATACAACAAAAATACGGACTGGACTTCGTTCAAACAAATACTTCAGACTAAAATAAAGTGTCCGAAATCACAACAATTGAACAACTAGAGTTAGAAGTTAACACATTTACGAAAGAAATTCAACAAGCAGCTTGGGATAATGCTCCGGAGTTAAAGCGGAAAAGTGTAGGTTCAAATTACCCTAAAGAGATAAAAATCCTTCTAATTAAGAAAAGAAAGTTACGACGGAAATGGCAACAAACCCGCTCACCACTCGACAAAACCAACCTAAATAAGGTAACAGCAGAATTAAAACGAGAAATTGCTCATATTAAGAATGAGTCAATTAATAAATATTTATCTCAACTATTCGCTGACAAAAAAGATGATTACTCACTCTGGAAAAGTACTAAGTATCTGAAACGTCCAACAAGTCACGTTGCACCACTAAAAGTTGTTTCCAATACATGGGCTAGAAGTGATTGTGATAAAGCTAATGCATTTGCAAAACACCTAGCTGAAACCTTTCATCCAAACGAGCATAGTGAAATCGCGTTCCTCAGTAGCATTCAACAGGATCATGCAACAATCCCAGCAATCACCATTTGTGAACAAATGTGAAATTAAAAAGCTCAAAGTTAAGAAAGCAGCTGGCTTCGATTTAATTACAGCTGAAGTGTTAAGGCAGTTACCATACATATGTTTACGGAAGCTCGCCTATCTTTTCAATACAGCAATCCGTCTGACATATTTTCCAAGCCTTTGGAAAGTTGCCGAAGTTGTTATGGTTCCTAAGCCAGGAAAGGATCCTCACGTAGTCTCGTCATATAGACCAATTTCACTACTTCCACAAATCTCAAAACTTTTTGAAAAATTAATTTATCTAAGATTAAAATCTATAATCGACGAAAAGCAGTTAATCCCATCGCATCAGTTCGGTTTCAGAAATAAGCATTCAACAATAGAACAAATTCACAGAATAACATCAGAAATAGAAAAATCCCTGGAGGAGGGAAACGTATGCTCAGCTGTATTCCTTGACGTTGCATAAGCGTTTGACAAGGTATGGCACGAAGGCCTTATGCAAAAACTAAAATCATGTCTTCCGGTTGAGTATTGTACTCTTTTAGAATCGTACATCACCATGAGATTTTTCCGTGTAAAACAAGGAAATGAATTCTCTAAACTAAAAGAAATTGAAGCAGGAGTTCCTCAGGGAAGTATCTTAGGTCAAGTTTTATATATTTTGTATACAAGAGACTTACCGTTAGCACCAAACAGTATGACTGCCACTTTTGCGGATGACACCGCAATACTATGCGTCGAAAAAACAGCAGAAAAAGCTGCGATAAACCTGCAACATGCAATCAACTCTGTAGTAAGCTGGACCAAAAAATGGAGAATAAAACTAAACGGTGGCAAATCGGTTCATGTAAATTTTACAAACAAAAGAATCACTTATCAACCTATAAATATTCTCGATGTCTGCATACCATACGCAAATACAGCTAAATATCTTGGCATCACGCTCGATGCTAGATTACGTTGGAAGGAGCATATCAAAATAAAAAGGATTGAACTTAATCTGAAATTGTCGAAAATGAAATGGCTAATTGGGCGAAGGTCAAACCTGTCCATACACAACAAATTACTTCTTTATAAACAAATAATCAAGCCGATATGGTCATATGGTACGGAACTGTGGGGATGTGCCAATGATAGCAGTATTAATATTATACAACGTTTTCAAAACAAGGTGCTAAGAGGCATTGTAAATGCTCCTTGGTACTGCAGAAATGCTGATATTCATCGAGACCTAAGGATGAATACAGTCGCCGAAGAAATAAGGAGTCACGCAGATGCCCACTACAAAAGGCTTAATGCACATGTGAACGAGGAGGCGAGAAATCTTCTTTTAGACACATGCCTCTCTAATCGATTATGTCGCAAAAAACCACATAGCTTAGTTGGAAGCTAAAATATAAACAAATTAATTATACTATATACCGTATATGTATGAATATTACTATTAATTTCTATGTAATTTGTTTTTAAGTTATTCAAATCAAACTGCTCGTTAGTTTTTGAAACTAGTTGTAGTGATATCAAACATTGTTAAAGTTTTAAAATTGTTTATAATAAAAAAAAAAAAAAAAAAAAAAAAAAAACTAGGCCAATACGTCGGCTTGCCAGGAGATATTATTTCAAGGTTATTGTGTCTATTCATAACAGTTTGATACAGCTGTCGTCCTTTCGGATTAATAAGACGTGAGCCCCAGTACGTGTGTTTTGCGTTGTAATCTCCACCTGCTAGAAATCTTTGACCTAGTGTTCCAGAAAAGTCTTTAAATTCGATTTCTGTAATTTTAAAGCGAGGTGACAGTATATAGCCGTAAGGTTTAAGTCGCAACCCCGATTTTTTAGTGATATTGTTGTAGCTTGTAACTGTGGTGTAGCATGAGATTCTAGAGCATAGTGGTTTAAACGATTTCTAATCAACACTGCCGTGCCACCATGTGCTTTAATATATAGTCTAAATCCCGGTAAACTGAAATAATTTTTATTTGTTAAATGAGTTTCTGAAATAAGCATTACATCTATATTCTTTTCAGACAGAAATCTGATAATCTCTAATTTATGTTGGTTAACACCGTTAGCATTCCATATACAGATATTTATTAAGCTCATTTTTTACTTAATAAATTTTGCAGCATTTGATTTTGTGATTTTATTAAATCTTGGATCATGTTTTGCATAGTAGACATAAATTGTGTCATACACTGTGTAAGATTTATAATCATAGTTTCAATGCCTCCATTTGGAGGATTTTGCGGCAGTTGCATTTGCACAGTGTTGCCTTTCACCACATTTGCATAGCTTCCTTGCATATTATTATTGTTAGAAGTAATAGGATTTGAACTTTTTTCTGAGGTTGCTATAATTTCATTACGGTGTGTTTGTAACATTTGGTTACGACGTGCTTGAATGCCCTGTGACAACTTCCATTTCAAATCTTTATACATATACAGGGCAACCTCTGTCGTTAGCAGTGTGATTTCCTCCGCAATTGCTGCATTTTTTATTTAATTCTTCTTTCCTAAGGGTGCATTTTAAAGTGGGATGTAAATCACCACATACCACACAAACACTGCGTAGAGGCAATATGATTTAGTATGCCCATATTCTTGGCAGTTAGTACATTGTACCGGGCCGTTTCTTTTATGTGGTTCTTCCACAGTTACTCTACGATGCAGAAAATATTTCAGATTATATATAGGATGGGTCATTGGATGTGGTACTTTGTTTCTAGTAAATAAGTTTACAACAGTTTTAATACCAAAACCGCATTCTTCCAATGCTTCTTTGACTTCACTGGAGTCTACGGCGGACTCTATACCCTTAATTACAACAACTAGGCCCTTAGAGCTCTTCAGTTGATACGAATAATAATTTTTGTTTTTATTTGAAATATTTTTTCAAAGGCCCATATAGGGCCCAATTGTTATTACCTACAATTTTACTTAATTCAGCAACGAGAGCATTACTGCTACGTTCGCTCAAATATATTGGAGGTGGTTTGGCATTAACGACTGTGGTGGTACCCTTCGCATTGTCGTCTGATCCATTGCTTGGTAAGGCAAACCGATTGCCATTTAAAACCTCCGGTTTGTTCTTGATTGGTGTACCGCCTTGAAATTTCTTGGGATTGACCGCTGACTTTGAAGGACTTAATTTCCTTTTTATGTTAATGTAGCGGTCAATGCCAGTTTGTACAGACTGGCCTTTTTTTATTGGTACATTCTCACCTTGCTTTATGTTGTTCTTCGCTGCCTGCGTACTTGCTGGTACCTGCTTAGTTGTTGGTGTGATCACGTTTGCTGCTGGCCGTTGTTGACTGCCGTTCTCTTCTACTTTTGCTTTTTGTAAGCTCTGCTTTTGTTGCTGCTCAGTTGATCGCTGCGATGACTCATCCTTCTCACCGTTGCCTTGTTTGTTGGTAGGAGCTGAACTCGCAGGCTCGACAAAGCTGGAGTAGGCATTCAGAGAATGCCTACGGCCTTGTTGGTGGGGCTGCGCTGTGCTCATGCTTTTGCATTTTAGTTTGTTTTATTTCCCACTTATTATTTGTTATTTTATTATGTTTATTGTTTGTAAACAGTTTATGATTTTTTATGTTTTGATTTGCACTTTCGGCGTTATTGGCTAACGTTTGCACTTAATGCACTTTTTATACTCTCGCAACAATGTTGCTAACGAGAGTATTATAGTTTTGTTCACATAACGGTTGTTTGTAAGTCCTAAAACTAAAAGAGTCAGATATAGGGTTATATATACCAAAGTGATCAGGGCGACGAGTAGAGTCGAAATCCGGATGTCTGTCTGTCCGTCCGTCCGTCTGTCCGTCCGTCCGTCCGTCCGTCTGTCCGTCCGTCTGTCCGTCCGTCTGTCCGTCCGTCTGTCCGTCCGTCCGTCCGTCCGTCTGTCCGTCCGTCCGTCCGTGCAAGCTGTAACTTGAGTAAAAATTTAGATATCATGATGAAACTTGGCACACGTATTCCTTGGCTCCATAAGAAGGTTAAGTTCGAAGATGGGCAAAATCGGCCCACTGCCACGCCCACAAAATGGCGGAAACCGAAAACATATAAACTGTCATAACTAAGCCATAAATAAAGATATTAAAGTGAAATTTGGCACAAAGTATCGCATTAGGGAGGGGCATATTCGGACGCAATTGCTTTGGAAAAGTGGGCGTGGCCCCGCCCCTTACTAAGTTTTTTGTACATATCTCGGAAACTACTATAGCTATATCAACCAAACTCTACAGAGTCGTTTTCTTCAGGTAATTCCATATACAGTTCAAGAATGGAAGAAATCGGATAATAACCACGCCCACCTCCCATACAAAGGTTATGTTGAAAATCACTAAAAGTGCGTTAACCGACTAACAAAAAACGTCAGAAACACTAAATTTTACGGAAGAAGTGGCAGAAGGAAGCTGCACCCAGGCTTTTTTTAAAAATTGAAAATGGGCGTGGCGCCGCCCACTTATGGACCAAGAATCATATCTCAGGAGCTACTGGACCGATTTCAATGAAATTCGGTATATAATATTTTCTTAACACCCTGATGACATGTACGAAATATGGGTGAAATCGGTTCGCAACCACGCCTTCTTCCAATATAAAGCTATTTTGAATTCCATCTGATGCCTTCTCTGTATAATACGAGTATAAAAATTAGGAACCAATGATGATAGCGGAATAAAACTTTACAAAAATACGGTATTTGAAAAATATGTAAATGACGTATTATGAAATCTCGATTATCACTTTACCATGCGAGAGTATAAAATGTTCGGTGACACCCGAACTTAGCCCTTCCTTACTTGTTTTAAGATTTGTTTATTTGGTTTTATTTTTATTTTTTTTTTTCGAAAGTTTCTACGGAGCGCATGAAAACACGTCCGTTTAGATTGAAAACTCGATCTCGACGAGATAATTAGATAATTTTTTTTTATTGGGATAAATCACGTCTCTTTTCCTATAAATTCGCACATATTATCCATTTTAGTTTTAGACTTTGAATCAGACAGGAACCATACTTTATCAAGGGAGTATCAAACGAAAACGATATCTGCTGTTGTGTAATATAAAGTTTTCTTTAATCGTTATATAAAATAAATGTAATTAAAAATATTCCAATAGTTCTTCTTCTTCTTAATTGGCGTAGACACCGCTTACGCGATTATAGCCGAGTTAACAACAGCGCGCCAGTCGTTTCTTCTTTTCGCTACGTGGCGCCAATTGGATATTCCAAGCGTAGCCAGGTCCTTCTCCACTTGGTCCTTCCAACGGAGTGCAGGTCTTCCTCTTCCTCTGCTTCCCCCGGCGGGTACAGCGTCGAATACTTTCAGAGCAGGAGTGTTTTCGTCTATTCGGACAACATGACCTAGCCAGCGTAGCCGCTGTCTTTTAATTCGCTGAACTATGTCAATGTCGTCATATATCTCGTACAGCTCATCGTTCCATCGAATGCGATATTCGCCGTGGCCAACGCGCAAAGGACCATAAATCTTTCGCAGAACTTTTCTCTCGAAAACTCGCAACGTCGACTCATCAGTTGTTGACATCGTCCAAGCCTCTGCACCATATAGCAGGACGGGAATTATGAGCGACTTATAGAGTTTGGTTTTTGTTCGTCGAGAGAGGACTTTACTAAGAGCAATCCTGCGTTGGATTTCCAGGCTGACATTGTTGGTGGTGTTAATACTGGTTCCTAAATAGACGAAATTATCTACAACTTCAAAGTTATGACTGTCAACAGTGACGTGAGTGCCAAGTCGCGAGTGCGACGACTGTTTGTTTGATGACAGGAGATATTTCGTCTTGCCCTCGTTCACTGCCAGACCCATTTCTTTTGCTTCCTTGTCTAGTCTGGAGAAAGAAGAACTAACGGCGCGGGTGTTAAAGCCGATGATATCAATATCATCACCATACGCCAACAGCTGTACACTCTTATAAAAGATGGTACCTTCTCTACTAAGTTCTGCAGCTCGAACTATTTTCTCCAGAAGCAGGTTGAAAAAGTCACATGATAGGGAATCGCCTTGTCTGAAACCTCGTTTGGTATCGTACGGCTCGGAGAGGTCCTTCCCGATTCTGACGGAGCTCTTCGAGTTGCTCAACGTCAGTTTACACAGCCGTATTAGTTTCGTGGGGATACCAAATTCAGACATCGCGGCATAGAGGCAGTTCCTTTTCGTGCTGTCGAAAGCAGCTTTGAAATCGACGAAGAGGTGGTGTGTGTCGATTCTCCTTTCACGGGTCTTTTCCAAGATTTGGCGCATGGTGAATATCTGGTCGGTTGTTGATTTTCCAGGTCTGAAGCCACACTGATAAGGTCCAATCAGTTTGTTGACGGTGGGCTTTAATCTTTCAGACAATACGCTCGATAGAACCTTATATGCGATGTTGAGGAGGCTAATCCCACGGTAGTTGGCGCAGATTGTGGGGTCTCCTTTTTTATGGATTGGGCATAGCACACTTAAATTCGAATCGTTGGGCATGCTTTCGTCCGACCATATTTTACAAAGAAGCTGATGCATGCTCCTTATCAGTTCTTCGCCGCCGTGTTTGAATAGCTCGGCCGGTAATCCATCGGCCCCCGCCGCTTTGTTGTTCTTCAGGCGGGTAATTGCTATTCGAACTTCTTCATGGTCGGGCAATGGGACGTCTGCTCCATCGTCATCGATTGAGGTATGGAGATCGCCTTCTCTTGGCGTTGTGCATTCTCTGCCATTCAGCAGGCTGGAGAAGTGTTCCCTCCATAATTTAAGTATGCTCTGGGCATCGGTCATCACCTTTGAGGGTTCTGGAAGAGTATGCTCCGGTCTTGAAACCTTCTGTAAGCTGCCGCATTTTTTCGTAGAGTTTTCGAGCATTACCCCTGTCGGCCAGCTTATCAAGCTCTTCATAGCCCGTACCCTCAAAATTACCATTTTATTTTGATTTTTCCCAGAATCTCTTTAGTGACAGCTACTTTCCATCTCCTTATGATATATATCTATAGTTCGAATTCGCTTTTAAGTTGATTTAGAACAAGTTACAGAATGTGGAGCTAAAATAATTTATTTAGTACAATTGATGAGTAATTAACTCCAATAACTAATTTCTTACTACCCTTCTCTTTCTGATCGGTTGTAGAACTTAATCAATAATTTCGTTATAGTAAAATCGAAAAAACGTTCTAGTAATTTATTTGGTATTGAAAATGGAATGAGAATGCATCTTACCAACTTTTATTGAGGGACGATTTAAATAAGACATACATACGAATGCCATTTTACAAAAAGAACAATTACACTTTACCATCCTGTGAGCCTCATCGCCTCCTAACTAAAAATTAAAATAATGAATTTTTCCTAACTGCTGCTGGAAAATAAAAAAAGTAAAGCGGCTAAGACAGTTCAAGACAAAAAACAGATTGTGTTTTGTAATTCTCTGTGTAAGTGCAATAAAGCAGAAATATTGCTAGAATACTTGCAATTCTGTCAAATGCCATAGAAAGCATAATGCTGAAAAAGAAACTTGAAGTAAATGGAAGCTTTCACATTAATGCTTATATCTCTTTACCAACTAATATTCATATTCTTACTTCTAATAACACCGGTCAACACGATTTTTGGGTCTGACATCTACATGTTAAATTTTTGTTTCTCCTCTGACAAAAATAAGGAAACAAAATTTTTTTCCGGTTAAAGTTTGCTTTCGTAGAAATTAGAGCAATTTTTCGATTTTTAAGAAGAAATTACTGATTTTTATATTTTTTCTACAACTTCACTATAGATTATAATTAGAAAACTTTTTTTTAGATACAAGAGTCGTTGAACAGAATGAATCAACATCATTTTTAAAACATTTTTATTATTTTACTAAACTTACAAAAAAGCAAAAAAAAATTTAAAAGTGCACACTTTAACTTTTTCTTTTATGTTCATAGGTACTATCTCTTAATAAAGACCAAATATAGTATTATTACTTAAATTTTTACAAAAGCAAACTTTATACGATAAAAAGGTATTTTCTTATCGTTTTTGTTCATAATTAATCAAAAAATCATAAACTAAACTTTTAGACAAAGAACGAAAATTTTTTTGTAGAGTACACGACTCTGCATGCAAAGAATATTTCTAATCATTGTTCACCATTGACTAAATCTTAACTGTGGTCTTCTTCTCATTCGGTTACTACAAAACAAAAATAACCTTCCGATGTTTTTTGGCTGTAATTTTTTTAAAAATTAAAAACTTTGATTATGCTTGTTGATTATTTTTATTTGGTCTTTTAAATTTTTTCACATCAAGTCAAGAAAATGATATCATGTAAATGGCCGCCGCCACAGTTGATTGTCATTTGAGCCCTTTTTATGGCATTTTCCATCACTTTGGCCAGAACTTCCGGCGATAGGTCCTCACATTCTTGACGGATATTGCCTTTAAAAGCTGCAAGAGTCTGAGGCTTCTTGACATAAGCCCACGACTTCAAAACGTCCCATAAAAAGAAGTCAGGAGTGGTGAAATCAGGCGATCTTGCTGGCCACTGCAAATCGTAAACGGGATATTAGGCTCCCGAAAAATCTATCCTTCAGCATATTGGTTGTGGCACGCAGTATTGCGTACCACTGTTTATTTACGTGCATTTCGGATGTGTTTTCTACATAAATGTCAAAACAGAACTGACATTAGAGGTCAATTGCAAAATGTATAGCATCTTTTGATAGGAAGATGGTGGTGGTGTTATCCGTCTTCGGCGGTTGGTTGCCTGATTTCTTGAAAGACAACTGGCAGACAAATAGTTGTATAAAACTCAGATACGCGTTGTCCCAGTGGTACAGTTACAATGTGTCTAGTCTTTTAGGCTTATCTTGAAACACCCATACCGTTCAGTGCACCATTATCCACGTGCCACGATATCCACGCAATATTGAATGTGCGCTGGCTCCACTGATGTCAATAGTTTTATAAGTCTCCGGATAGTTCACATGACGATCTTGCACTGTAAGCTTGCGAGCAGCATTAATATTGACCTACGATATCGATTGGATTCACCATACAATCGATAAATACTGGCCCTTGATGAAGCTTTATCGTTTCTTGATTTGTTAGTTTACGTCGAAAGTTTTAAAAAATAATCGCTCGAAAATGTTGGTGGCTTATAGCCGAGATAAATATTTAAAGTTACTGTAAACAACACAATTATCGCTCGTATGTCAAAACATTTTAAAAATGTGTAATATCAAAATTTACAATAAAGTTGAGAGCTTCGTCAGCATTTAAAGTCGTCCAGTTTATCAATATACCTAATAGTACAATGGTTTCTAAAACCACACGAATTGTAAAGTTTGAGATTTCTAATGACTAAGTGAATAGGTCTTACTCACTTCCATATCCTTAAAATTTGATACTAATTTACTGGATTAGTGCTATTCAACTTTATGCATTTAAAGTTCGGCGCAACAAGATTTAACAGTGATTTATACGCGACGGTTATTATTTGTCTAGATTCGTCTTTCCGACTTGAAATAGCCTGCATTAAATTATTTTATCTTTAACATTTCTTTATAAATTGCTCATAAAATCAAAGAAGTATATTGTTCATTATGAAAACTTAACATTCATCAAAAGAGTAGCAGTAAGCAGTAGCATTACTTAAATAATGTACATGGTTAGATTTAATAATCACAAATAACAGAACAAACTGAAAATTATAGCATCAAATAAAAAAAAAGGTGCGTGGAGTCCCTACGCGCGGAAGAAGTTATACTTCTTAGTGATATTCAGAAATGCATATCATTTTGTATGAAAGAAAACTAGATTATTTAAATTCATTATGCACATTTTATAAAGCAAAGTCTAAATGAAGGAATTTTGACTCGGAAAGTAGTTCTGGCTCTTCGTTGCGGAAGGGAATATGCAGCGTAACCATCTCCCTTTTCTACTCTTGGGTTGTCATATTACAATTTGTACATCTTATATCATGGTGTTTAGTTAACTTCTTGTATTCATTATTGGCGTTGCATTTGTATTGCGCACAAAACTGGGCCAAAGTAAAATGAATTTTCTTTTTATTTTTCATTGCAGTTTTTCAATAAATTTAAATAAGTTTCTTAATAAATTGAAATAAGTTTTTTAATAAATTTTAGTAAATTTACATGTATTTTCATTTATATTTAATTATCAATAAATTTTTTAAAAATTATTTGCCCTAGTTGTCCATTTTATTTTCTCACACATTTCAGCCGATTTTTGTATAGAAATTTGACCGGCGTAGAAGCAAAATGCGAAACAATCATACATACATACATATATTATGTAGTTTGCATATTTGTCTGTATGTTTGCGAATGCAAATGTTCTACAAAAGCATATTTCTATACTTAAACAAAATTATTTGAACCATCGTATATTTCTTAAATGCATAACCAAACCATACTTAAGACAACGCCACGAAAGTGTCAATGGTGGTGTTGGTGGTAAGCACATGACAAGTCACAATGTGAACGCAGGTTCGAATCTCGACGGACTTAGTCTTCAATTTTTGCATTTTAACATAGTTTACTATACTAATAAATATTTTTCTTACTAATAGAAATTAAATTTATTACAGCAATATACCTAATATACATATACATAATATTGCTGTGATAAATTTAGTTTCTATTAGTAAATAAAATATTTATTAGTATAGTATACGATGTTAAAAGGCATACATCTTCTATCCTATCTTGTCTATCTGCACATGCTCATATGAATGTACATATGTATAGGCATGCGCGCGTTCAGAAATTCAAAGAACTCGCAGAAATGAAACAGAAACGAAAGTCACACAACATAGTTGAGAATTCGCAAAAATGAAAGACAAACGAAAGAAAAATAATGCGCAAGCATACATAAGCGTACAGTACTTATTGACTGCATTATTTTTGTGTAAAACCTTGGAATTTATTCATTAAAATCACCACTCAGAAGTCGTTTTATCCGTTGTAAGCGAACGATTTTCGAAGAAACATCATTTCTAATATGCCACAAGACAAAATTAGAAATGAACTTCTTAAACCTCACGCTGTCAGATAAAACGATATACTTCGCCATTGCGGGTCGATTTCCAAAAATTGTAAATGAAGACTAACTACAGAAATGATCCTGTAAAGTATAGCATTAATTTTTCCACCGCCAACGCAGAGTATTTCAACCAAAATATACGCAAAATAGTTGAGAATTCGCAGAAATGAAAGACAAACGAAAGAAAAAGAAGCATAACTCCAATAATGCACAAGCATACAAACATATATATGCGCAGCAGCAGCAAGGAAAGAGGTAATAATCGGCGATCCTTTGTATATTTCTTTCATGCATAACCAAACCATAATTAGGACAACGCAATACAAGTGTCAATGGTGGTGTTGGTGGTAAACGCTTGAAAAGTTACGACGAGCACGTAGGTTCGAATCTCAACAGAATTTATTTTTAATTGAATATGTCACCAACCAAAAATTGAAACATTGTTCTACAAAAACAACAACAGCATAAGCATGGCAACATTGTGTTGTTGGTTGAAAAGCCGAGCTGTGCCGAAAGAAACGAACAAACGATCGCCGATTGTCACCGCTTCGCTTACTGCTCGAACATCTTCGCAGACAAGGTTGCGTAGATTTATATTGAGCAAGGTTGCGTAGATTCATATTGAGCAAAGTTGCGCAACCTGAATCTATCGCAACCTTTTCCGAACTCGTATAAGAAGTATAACTTCAATAAGGAGCGCTTTACTTACGTACTCTCAAATAGTTATTATTCCGCAACAAACACTACATAAAAATCTGTAATAAATATTTCCTTTTATTTCAATTTGTTTCCCATAAATCAAATTAAATCATTGTTGAGACTTTACAAATGTGCCATAGCCATACATTCATAGAGACACATTCCTATTTATAAGGCATATATGTACGTATTCCTGAACATATACCTTGCACTTAATGACTTGCCACAAAACCGGAGCTGTGCAATAATATAGCAATATATGTTGAAATAATGTAAGTCGTCAGTCCCGTAAGGAAAAAAATGTGTTTATAATAACACCAACAAATTCACAATTCAATAGAAGCTGAACATCTGCGCCTCATGAATGATAATAAGAAGTATAATGCATTTGTTACTTTGACTGCTTAGAAAAAATAAGTGTATACCAGCTTGTAACACCCAACAGGAAAGGTTAGAGACCCCATAAAGTAAATATACAAATAATCACCGTGACGAGATCAGAATTTATCCATGTTCACCTATTCATACGTCCGCCTGTCTGTATATATAGGAATTAGAGTAAGATTCGAAACCTTACACTCGGCTTTTCCGCACCAAAAAGCTGCTCATTTATTGCAACCTCCAATATCAGACCACTACAAAATTCAACTGATATACAAACTTAACAATCGATTTGTAAGGAAATATTTTTCTTTTACGATATATCTTCGAGAAAATCTTTGTTTAAGGCAATAATGCAATCTCCAAAGAAATTGTTTGGTTCGGATTGCTATAGCATACAGCTGCTATACAAACAGACCAATTAAAATCAAATTCTTATAGGGAAACTTTTGTAATTGTAGTTTGCAACCGAAGATAAATTGTTTTCTTGTGTTTGTTTACTTTACTATTTATTGTCTCAAATTAGCTTGGTATTATACTGAATTATAAAAAAGAATACTGAAATTGAATCAGCGATTACCTTATCTCAACTTTATCATCGACAACTGAGACTAAACCTATCTGTTGTATGGAGATGCCTCCACTTGTGCTGCTACTCACGCCTATAATAAACAACTTTCCCATATAAACTTTAATAACAATGGAAAGTGACATAAAAACCATATCCAGCATAAAGTCTCCAGCAAGTTCGAAAATCTTTATATTAAAAGATGTAGATATATGGGGGCTTAGTATGTAAACATTCGACTCCATTTTAACTTTAGGGTGCCATTGGTTTATTTTTTGATTCATGATTTATCTAGCGATATTTCTAATAACGCGACATTTGCAATAATTCAAGAGCAACTAGACCACGACAAATATGAATGTGTACAGAATTGTAAATTTTGAAAAGGGTCGCCAACATTTGAGTTAAAATCATGTGTCGGATTTAATTTGAAGAAGATATGCTATTTATTAGTTTATACAGTGAGAGTGAACTTATTAAAAAGCGTCGAAATGGGTTCAAAATAAAATGACTGCTAGATGAAAGGGTTATCAGCATGAATGATCAGTACATATTTATTAACAACAAAACAAATACACCACATATTCCATGAGTAGCAAAGTTCTTACCAAGAAAATACACAAAATATCTGAAATAATCTACCGTAGGTAATTTTCTGAAGATATTTGGTTTTTTTTTTTTTGCAAAGCCACATTCTACACCTGAACCCTAACGAAAACAAGCGGAAACTTAAAAGGGTACAAACGTTTAGCCCTTGCGTATAAGTGACATTTTTAGGAGACGCAGCGGTCAAGGTACATTTGGTAAATGAAGCGAAGAAGAAGTAGAAGAGGCATGGTTAAATGTATTTTTCTTCAAATTAATCGGACAAATTGACTGGGCCATTTCGTGAGATATCACATTCATCAAACTTGGTTTTCAATAAATCGATTGTGACATTCGCTGTGTGGCTTCCAAGTCCATATTATCCGATTCGGGTCAAAAATATTCGGCTATCATTGAGCGGTAGCGATTCACATTCACAGTAACGTGCCGGTCCTGGTTATCAAGGAAGAAGTACGGCCCAATGACGCCACCGGCCTATAGCCGCACCAAACCGTAATTTTTATACCCTGAACAGTGCATATTAAATTATATATGTAAATGATCAGTACGTTGGGCTGAGTCGATTTAGCCATGCCCGTCTGTCTGTCTGTATATATACGAACTAGTCCTCCAGTTTTTAAGATATCGTTTTGAAATATTGCAAACGTCATTTTCTCTTCAAGAAGCTTCTCATTTGTCCGAACTGCCGATATCGGACCACTATAACATATAGCTGCCATACAAACTGAACGATCGGAATCAAGTTCTTCTATGGAAAACTTTTGCATTTGACAATGGATCTTCACAAAAGTTGGCACATATTATTTTCTAGAGCAACAATGTAATCTCCGAAGAAATTGTTCAGATCGGCTTACTATAGCATATAGCTGCCATACAAACCGAACGATCGGAATAAAGGGCTTGTATGGAAAACTTTCGCATTTGCCGTGGTATATTCACGAAATTTGGCATGGATTACTCCGAAAAAATTGTTCAGATCGGATTACTATAGCATATAGCTTCCATATAAACTGAACACGTAATTACTGAAAGAAACGCACCTGTGAAGGGTATATTAGCTTCGGTGCAGCCGAAGTTAACGTTTTTTCTTGTTTTTGGATGCGACGGTGGTTGACAAAGCCGGTCATGGTTATCACGGAAGAAGTACGGCCCAATGACGCCACCGGCCTATAGCCGCACCAAACCGTAATTTTTTTGGGATGCGATGGTGATTGGCGAAGCCATTCATCCAGAAATGAACCTCATCGCTAATGATGATTTTTTGATGAAAATCTGGTTTATTTTCAATTTGTTTTTTAGCCGAATTTACGAACGTACGACGATTTTGGTGGTCAAGCTCTTATCATAGCTTGTGGTGAGGGATATCGTCGTGTGTGTGATATCTTCTGCGGTATGTCCAATGTGTGCTGTGATGGTGAGTGGTGTTCCCAGGTGAATGTTTTGTTAGGGTGTGCCGGTTTAAGTGATATATACATGTAGTGATGTCATGTATAACATATTTTTATAACTGGAATGCTGTTGACCGACCGGACTTGGCTGATACAAATATGTTAGTAATGCCACTTTTTCTAACTTCCGAGGAGAGAATACCAGTGCGAACACCATATCACTAATGGGTTTATGAAATAACTCCCACGAAATAAGTCCCACTTTTGAAAACGAAATAAGTCTTACCAAAAATTGCTTAAAAAAATAAATAACTCCCACGAAATAAGTCCCACTTTTGAAAACGAATTAAGTCCCTTCAAAATGAAATGATTTAAAAATTTACTTGAAATGAAATAACTCCCACTCAAAATGAAATAACTCCCCCGTGAATAATATATTTCTTAAATGAAATAAGTCCCATTTTCATAAACGAAATAAGTCCCACTTTTTCGGGTCTATGAAACAACTCCCACGAAATAAGTCCCAATTTTAAAGACGAATTAAGTCCCACCCAAATGAAATGATTTAAAAATTTACTGGAAATGAAATAACTCCCCCGTGAATAATATATTTCTTAAATGAAATAAGTCCCACTTTCATAAACGAAATATTTCCCACTTTTTCACTGTTTAATGCGATTTCAAATAAGAAGTATTTGGCTCTTCGAAAAAAACACACGTCGAATAATATGAATAATCAAAGCAGAGGAATAATAAAGAAAAATCGTATGCAAGCTTGCAGAAGGCTTCTTAATGGAATGGATATTACGAATTTTGATAGAGTTCCAGAATTTATTATTAATTCTTTTTTCGGTCAAGGAACGTATAGAGAACAACGTTTGGATTCGTAAATGGATTAAGTACAGATCAATTGTTCTTATTATTAAGATGGAAACCGTTTCGGAAGGACCATCAGATTAAAATTATCGACCTTTATAAGTGGCTTGAAGATCCAGTGCATGGTAGACGGTATTATAGTTTTAACGTGGCGTTGGGATTAGTTGTATTTTGTAATGGTGACATTAGAAAACATAGAACACGAATTCCGATTTCCTACTAAAAACATAATAAAACACATACATACCTAATTCTTCTTCTTCTTAATTGGCGTAGACACCGCTTACGCGATTATAGCCGAGTTAACAACAGCGCGCCAGTCGTTTCTTCTTTTCGCTACGTGGCGCCAATTGGATATTCCAAGCGAAGCCAGGTCCTTCTCCACTTGGTCCTTCCAGCGGAGTGGAGGTCTTCCTCTTCCTCTGCTTCCCCCACATACGTCAACAATTTTTTTTAATGTTGTTTTCCAGTAGTTTAGTTCGGTACCTATTTGTACACATTTCTTTAAAGTTTTTTTATTATAGTAAGTATAAAGTAATTAATACCAAAAAAAGGAGAGCCATGAGAGATAAGGACAAAAAATTATGGTTGTCCCTTTTACGAAATGTCCAATATATAAGTTTTTACATAAGAAAAAAATGAGAAATAAAGCCGTAATGGCCTTATATTTCATAGCTCTATCGCACCCCTCCATAAAAAAAATCATTTATTTATCAGATAAATATTTGAAGGGTTTCATGAACTTCTGCACGGCAGAATGGACATACTGGTTTGATCAATTTTGTGAGTTTGCATTGTAAGATAGTATTCACTGCATTTTCAAGTGCTTACAAGGAAAAAATAAGATATTTGGCTACTTTATGAAACAAACCACACACATATTATAATTAATTGTATTCTGGTTAGTTTCAATATGGTTTAACGACTCGTCTTCAATGTCCTCTTTCAAATATGATAATTCTTCAAAAAGATCTTCATCAGGCTCCATTTGTAAAATTAAATTATTTTTTGATAACGCCAGTTGGTCAAGGAATTTAGAAGGAGTTATAGTACCTTGTAAGAGAACATTCTTGAATTTCGAAATCATATCTGCTTTCAAAACACAGGGCTTTTTAATACGCTTTTTTCCCACACTACCATTGGTATTCATCAATAGTTCAAATTTTCTTACTTTTTCAAATTCTTGCATCTGTAAAAATGCTACAAATTTTAAAAAAGTAGCCTTCTTTGGAATGATTTTTCCTATGACGCTATTGTAAGCTTCTATTGCAGACGTAGTGCGGATTTAAGAATCGAAAACTGAAAAGTTATGTAGACCGATCTGTAAAAATGAAATCATAACACCTGTTGCGCCAAGCGACATCTTTTGTAAATCTAAATCTAAATTAGAAAAATGAGATATAAAATTATTATTAGAACTTATAAAATTGAACTTATAAATATAATTATATTGTACAAAATAGCATACTTACCTTAATAATACATTTAAATTACCTTCATTTATTACTTACCTTAATTCTATTACAATATTTAACGAAAGATAATTACTTACCCCTTGTATTTACATTACCACTAGCTTAAGCCGTTAGTTTTAAGATTTAGGCTACGCAATTCCAAGAACGGAATAATTGAAGCATTGTATTAAAGAACTTGAAAACGACCGGACGCGTCTTAATTTTTTATCGCAATTCTCGTGACAGGCAATTAGGCTTATTCATTTTATTCGCGCATTCCCAGTTATATTTTTTCGCATCTCAAAAACGCTTGAGATTTTTCAACACCTTTTTGTAAATATTCTGTAAAAGGGAATATTGTACCTTTTGCATCCATTGATTCTCAAAATATTTTATAAATGATTTGAATCTATCTAAAGCGTTCAATTTTCCTAAATCTTCGGTTAGTAGTTGGAAGCTATCCGAAATGTGCATTCCAGGTAATAATGGAAGAGATAGAAATTTGTGATAAATTTTAGACGCTTCTTTATTTTGCCGAATATATTGAGCGAGCCTTTTGTCCCTCATGGTTATGAATCGACGCAATGCCTGGCAATAATGGAACCAGCAACCAAATATTTTTGAATCAGGAAACTTTTTTCAATTGCGCTTCTCAATCCTGTTTCATAATCTCTTATAAAAGTTGCTTGTGACAGATCAATAATGCTCGTTTGTATATAACTTAATAAATGCTGACATGCTTTTAGAGACTTTTTGGTCATCAGTACGAAAAGAAAGGGGAATACCTAAAATAGAAAAAATAATAAATATGTATACATAATATAAATCTATAGATACTTATGAATGGAATTAATTACCGAATCAAAGTATTCACAATGTAAGATTAATAGTTGTTTAAAGCTTCCTAGAGGAAGTACAGAAAAAGTACCATCAATTAAAATGTTTCTTTTCGAATAAACAGTAATTCATTCTTTCATCAGTTCAACAGTCCTTTCGGAACAAAGAACGCAATATGCAAAGTCTTTTTCTTGGTAGCATATGTTGAAAAACTGCCATTGTTTATTTCCATTTAATGTGGAATAACCGAATTTATCATAAACTGCTGCGTCTTGGAAAACTTCCTGCAGTTCTGCCGGTGTTTTGGGAGAATTTTTAAAATTTTTATTCGCAATATACTGCAAACTCCGCTGTATTTTATCAAAGACAATATTTTTGCTTTCGTTTTGATTTCTGCAAAGATTTTATTAAGTACTTACTTAATAAATAATAATTATCATGTGGGTGGTACTTACTCCATGCTAGTATTCACAAAAATATTGCGCATACTTCCAGCGCAATTGTTTTCAGTCGGCTTTTCATTAAGACGTGCGCGTTTTTACATTATTTAAAAATTTTAGTTCTTCGTACCGAGCCTCTTGATTATCGTGATTGTTCGCTTTATAATTTTTTGCTTTAATGCTGCCAAATAACATTATTCGTGATGGACAATCCTTTACATATCAAACATAAAAATGTTTTTCTAATTTAGTGCACCGTTTAATATATAATTGTTTCTCAAAAAAAATATAAAGAAGCTTGCTTTTATTCCTCTTCCCTGCAATTATTTCGTATGCCACACTCATGCTCACTATTGAAATTCAAAAACTTAACTAATCAATATAATGATAAGGTCTTGTAAACTTGCACACTTAACAACAAATTTGAAAGAAATAACGGAACTTTTCGAAAGCATATTCTACAATACAATAATTTTTTTTTTTAAAGCAATAAAAAAAACATTATGAAATTCAATGAGAAACAACGTGAAGAGCAACAAATAACGGCAAAAATTCATTCACCTAAAATGCAAAATTATGAAAATAAAATAAGTCCCACTTAAAATGAAATAAATATAAATTTAGGGGTATGAAATAACTCCCACTTTAAAAAACGAATTTATTCCCACTCAAAACGAAATAAGTCCCACTTAAAATAAAAACGCGTAACGAGATAAGTTCTACCAATTGACGAAATAAGTCCTACTTTTAAAAACGAAATAACTCCCACTTTCGAAATAGCAATTTTTGGTGGGACTTATTTCGTTTTTAAAAGTGGGACTTATTTCGTGGGAGTTATTTCATAGACCCATCACTAATATAGAAGAGGCAACAACATACACATATATATGTAGGAGACGTACCCAGAGGGACAATTCGAAGCGGACAGACATATTAAATAACTATTACTTACATTTCTAACTTAAGCTACCTAAGTACTAAAGAATTCAACCATGCTAAAGTAGCCGTAGTCAATCCCAACTTGACGAATATACGAGACGCGTACCCGACAACGGATAAACAGCACAGTTGCTATTTGAATTACAATAAATACACATCTAAATCCACTTATTTCCAACATACAAGTATATATATTTTGGATATAATTTATAGCCAATATTCATATATATACTAACGCGCATACACACAAATAAAATTTAGTTACGCGTTTTTAATACATACTAATTCGAATGTCAACACAGCCGAAAACCGTCAAGTAAATAATACTCAATGATACACACAAACAAACACATTGTGGTTGAACATGAGTTCAGATACCTCTTGGCAGGTTATGCGTATAAGAAATAGGCAATGAGAAGATAGTTTCTTCATCAAAAGGTGTTGTGTCTGGCCTTTAGGAATCTCTGTCAAACATTTTCTTACCTACATTTGCAGACATAAAATATTTCACATGGACTTTCGCATCACCTTTTGAGAGGTCTGTTGTGCCGCTAAAGTGTAAATATTCTTAACGCTTTTGTGGCATTTATTACACACATACACTCGCGCACTTTTTCACATATTGCGTACGGACATTCTAGGTGTGTTCAAATAGGGGCTTCATATATTATTATTTTAATTAGAACTGCTATTGTAGCGCAGTATATACATATTAGCAGTAAATGAGAATTTTTAATTTGCATATGACAATATGTAATACTTAAGTTTAAATATATTAAATATCAGTCGGCAGACTTCAAAGCTAAATGATATTTGCAGGTTTAAAGGGACTATACCTGGGAGAATATGTGGGTAAAATATGTATATACATATGTATATAGACTCTCATGGCTAGTGGAATTCGGTGTTTATCTAAATTGCAAAAAAACAAAAATTCATTGTTATATGTAAACGTAACTATCTGTCTCTGCTCCTAAATAATCCAAAACTATTAATAATAAAAACTTCGATATCAGGCCAATGCAAAAGCCCCAAATTAAATGTATAGTGGATTTAAACCAATCGGAAACGCTAGAAAAAATTACAAACGTTATTGGAATAATAATATATGGGCAAAATGAGATCGGGAAAAGGAAGGAGATGGGCGTGGCCGAATTTTTAAGAGTCAGAAAATATTTCATACCGTCACAAAGTATATATTTTAAGTAAGATTTATAAGGGCATTATGAAAAAATTAGATATTTGGACTTAAGATTTTTGAATTGAAAATTAGGGGTAATTTCAATTTCAGGTCAATATAAGGAAAATGTAAAAATGAAATGCGTTCGGGACATAAGAACGTAAGTTTCTACCAATTTTTGTGAAAGAATAAAAATTCTTTGTATAATATAAAACTAAAAGACCCAAAAATTTGATTATGCGAGTTTTTAACATAAACTTTGGGTTACGTGAAAAAAGTCTGTTTGCAACACCTACCTTACAACATTGTCATATAACTTTTTGCTAAAGGGCTTGTAGTTTTGTCGAAAATCAAGATAAACAATTATAAGCCGTAAAAGCCACCACCCTACCTTTCCTTTTCTCAACTTTAGATTTGTTATTTTGTTTTTCGTTTCGTATGGATTCCAATCTACCATTTACTTAGTTTTTAAAAACTATTTACCCTGATCTATGTGTCCCTGAAGCTTTTGTTTTCTATAAGCATTAATAAATTTAATGTTAAAGAATTGTCTAATTAGACTTTTTTAATATTACGTCAACTGCATTCAATGAAAACTCTTAAAGAGGTGTTAAGACTTTCATAAAATATCTTCTGCCGCAACAGGCTGTAAGGAATTTGCTAACCAAAAATACTTCTTAATCTTATAACTTTTTTCGGTATTTTCATAGCTTTCAATCAAATATGCTTGTATAAAATTCGGTCACAATCGTTGTTTTTCCACAATTCCAGTTTGTCATTCTTTATCATATCATTCTTTGGATTCTAATTCACACTCTTATCCTTTCAATCCCTATAATGAATTGGAAGTTTTATTATTATCGAACATTTTTTTTATTAATCGAAACTTACCTTGAGTTTGCGAATTTGTCAAGTAAAAGTGTTGAACCATCTCGCTGGAAAATTAATGAGAACACTTAAAGCATTGAAGTTTCAGAATATGTAAAAAAAATATCTCCACGAGGATTTTCCAGTTGCTAAAAATATATATTTTTATAAGTAATGAACAGTATGTGGTTACATTCAATAGCCAAGAGAAAGCTGTATATCTATATACATATATAAAAGAAGTTATATAAGTTAACTCGAAAGGCAAACCACCAAAATACCAAGTCAGCATTGTCTGCCTAACATCCGTTTCAGGCAATGCTGAACACTAACACCACCCCAGTCCATGACCAACGGCCCGAGTTATGATCTAACGACAAGCAACAACAAACGATACTCACAAGCTACCGTAGCCGTGGGATCCGCTGGCGCAGCACGAATATTGCGCAAACAAGCGACGACTTACACTACACGCAAGTCGGCGTAATCGTGGGATTCGCTGACACTGCATCTGACAAAACATAGCAACGACAGCGACGACGGCAGCGGCAGTTAGGACGGCTTAGGCTTAGACTTAAGAGTAAGAATGTTTTAGAGTTTAGTGTGGAGTGTCTTTAATGACATCAAGGGACCCAAGGACTCACAAAGAATCGCTACAATCTTTAAAAACGTATCCTACAAGGACTCACAGAGAATCGCTACAATCTTTAAGAACGTATCCTATAAGGACTCCAAGGATCCGAGGATTCATCAGAAAGCAAGTTATAATAAAAAACATGTTTCGAGTATTGTAAGTAGAGTGCTTATTGAAATAAAAACATTATAATTGCTTTTGAATTAAAACTAAGTTTTCAAAATAGACGTAAGGGAAAATAAGGAGCTAATCATAAAATTTTGTGAAACAAATTTTCCAGAGTTTAATAAAAAAGAAACAGTGTAGTCTTTTCTCAAAAACATTGTGTTTAGAAACAGAATTTGTGAAGAAAATTGTAATAAATAACTGAAATTATCTAGCCATGTGAACAAAAGAGTGTGATTGATTGATTCGACTATAGGAACGGTTACAAGTCTATTCAATTTTAATTTCCTAGTTTATGAGTGACTCAGAATTAGAAAACCTCTTAGGAAGAATTATTAAACTACCGGTGACTAGTAAAATGGATTCAAATCAGGTAACCGCAGTGGTTCAAGCAGCCGTCTCAAGCGCTCTTGAACAACAAAGACAGACTTTCGAGGTTAAGCTCCAACGATTAACGGAGCAAATGACTACATTGACCACTGGTCAAACGCCAAAAATATACCAACCGGTAAAAATATTACCGAATGTAAAGTGTGACGAACCCCTTGATCTGGTAAAATCAATACCAGAATTTGACGCGCAAATCAGTACATATGTGTCTTGGCGACAAGCTGCCCATACATCTTACGAAGTTTTCAGAAGTTACCAGGGAAGTTCTAATTCTATGACCCATGAGGGTCAAGTATCAGAATCAATTTGCGAAAAATATAGAGCGGACGCTTTAAGAGTTTTTATATCAGGCCTTAAAAGACCTTTATGTGACATACTATTTGCCTCTCGGCCTAAAGACCTACCTAGCGCTCTGGCATTAGCCCAGGAGGTGTAGTCAAATAGGGAAAGGTACTTATTTGCTTCAAATTTCGCAACGTCTATTGAAGATCAATATAAACTAGGAATTTACAATAATTCGGAGAAAAAGATGCAACAGCAACAAAAAAATCCGCATTTTGCAAATAAATAGCACAGAACAAATGATACTAGGACTAACAAGCAAGAATAAGTGACCCCCATGGACGTTGACCCATCGGTTTTAAGACAAAATGTAAATTGGCGTAGGGAACCATCACAGAGAGCCAACCAATACCAACAACAGAATCAAAGTAATAGTAGACAGGGTTATAGTTCAAATCAACAGCAGGGAAAACGACAGGCAGATTCAGATAGGGTTACTGGACCAAAGATGCAACGCATTAATACCTTAAATCAAGAAAAGATTAGTGAGGCAACTTATAATCAGGAAGCCGTAGATGAAGCTGAAGATCTCGAGGAGGAGCAATTGAATTTTTTAGGGGGAAGTCCCTAATCCCGTGGATTGAGCGAGGAGTAGGTTATCGAGGAAAAAAAATTAAATTATTAGTGGACACAGGAGCTTCGAAAAATTACATCAAACCAATACCTGAGCTAAAAAATATAATTCTAGCGTTCACACCATTTATAGTAAAGTCTTTGCACGGCAATAGTCCTGTAACACAAAAGTGTAGAATTAAGATGTTTGGCGTAACTGCAGATTTCTTTATACTACCAAATATAACAACATTCGACGGCATAATTGGGCTCGATTTGCTCAATCAGGTAAACGCCAAAATAGACCTCAGTACGGGTACAATAAAGCACGATTCTGGAACTGAAAAGCTCTTCTTCCATGAATGTAAACTTTATCGACATAAAAAGTGAAAAAATTCCATCTTCAGTTCGTGAGCAATTTCGTGAAATTATCAAAAGTAGAAATAAGGCGTTTGCTGACCCTAACGAGTCACTACCCTTCAACACTAATATAATTGGTACAATCAGAACAAAAACCGATGAACCGGTTTACTCGAGACTTTACCCATATCCTATGGGTGTAGCCGACTTTGTAAACAAAGAAGTGGCTGAACTTCTCGTCAATGGTATCATTCGACCCTCAAGGTCCCCTTACAATAACCCAATTTGGATCGTTGATAAGAAAGGAGTAGATCAAACGGGAAATAAGAAGAAACGTCTTGTGATTGATTTCAGGAAACTGAATGAGGTCACAGTTGAAGATAAATACCCTATGCCAAACGCAATGGTAATCTTGTCAAACTTAAGAGGTGCACAATATTTTACCACCCTCGACCTTAAATTTGGGTTTCACCAGATCGAGTTAGCAGAAAGAGACAGGGAGAAAACCGATTTCTCCGTTAACAACGGTAAATATGAATTCTGTCGTTTACCTTTTGGGCTAAGAAACGCCCCAAGCATCTTGCAGAGAGCAATCGACGATGTCCTCAGGGAGCAAATTGGCAAAACCTGCCACGTTTACGTTGACGACGTAATTGTCTATTCAAAAATGGCAGAAGACCATTTGAAAGATACCGAATAGGTGTTGCGGAGTCTCTATGAGGCAAATATGGGAATATCCGCCGAAAAATCGAAATTCTTCAAGACCGAGGTAGAATACCTAGGATTTGTTGTCTCAAGGGGAGGTGTGAAAACAAGCCCCGATAAAGTCAATAGAATCAAATGTTATGAGCAGCCAACCACTCTTCGAGGACTACGTTCCTTTCTTGGATTGGCTAGCTGCTATCGATGTTTCATTAAACATTTTGCCAGCCTTGCAAAAACTCTGACTGATATGCTAAAGGGAGAAAATGGCAAAGTAAGTGCCACACAGTCCAAAAAAATTAAAATTCAACTAGCACCAGAAGGTATAGATGCATTTAATAAATTTAGAGAAATTCTGGCATCAGAAGATGTCACGTTAGCATATCCCGACTTCACTAAACCATTTGACTTAGCAACCGATGCATCCTCAAGGGGTTTGGGGGCTGTCCTTTCACAAGAGAAAAAACCCATTACCATGATTTCAAGAACACTTAGAGATAGAGAAGAGCATTTGGCAACAAATGAAAGAAAACTCTTGGCGATCGTATGGGCTCTTAATACTTTGAGGAACTACCTGTACGGTGTTAACCAGTTGAATATCTACACTGACCACCAGCCTCTGACGTTTGCAGTTTCTGATAAAAACCCGAACGCAAAAATCAAACGATGGAAGTCTCTAATAGAAAGCTTCAACGCAAAAATTTTCTATAAACCAAGAAAGGAAAACCATGTCGCTGCCGCATTGTCCAGACAGCACATGAATATGGTAGGAATTGAAATGGAGGCAAGCTCCGACTGCGCCACCATGTACAGTGAGGAGTCACTGACCGACACTATAGAGAAGAGCCCGTAAATTGCTATAGAAACCAGATAATTCTTCAAGAAAGCGAAAGCCAGTCAAAACAGACCTTTATAATATTTGGTTCAAAAAGCAGACATGTAGCAAATTGCCGAATATGTTCAAAGTCTAAATACATTAGACATCCAAAGAAGCATGTTATTGCGGCAACACCGGTTCCATGTAATCCTGGTGAAATATTACACGTCGATATTTTCTCCACAGACCAGAAATATTTTCTAACTTGCGTCGATAAGTTTTCTAAATTTGCTATAGTGCAGAAAATCGCGTCTATAACCATCATAGACGTAAAACCACCTATACTACAGCTAATAAACATTTTTCCAAACGGTAAAACTATATACTGTGACAACGAAAAGTCACTTAACTCAAATGCTATAAAATCAACTTTGATAAATTACAACAATGTGAAAATCGCCAACGCCCCTCCACTGCATAGCACTTCAAACGGGCAAGTGGAGCGTTTTCACAGTACCTTAACTGAAATAGCTAGTAGGGTGGTCCTTATTTTTCGACTTTTTAAAACTTAACCGGGCACCCTGTAATATGATTCTCTACCCTAAAATAAGAAATAAGAATTTTTTAAATTTATTTTTTGAATAGTTTTAGAGGTCGCTACTTTAAGTCGAACTTTGAAAAAAACAGTTTTATAGACATTATAACTATGAAGTTATATAATTAGTTTCAGATTTTTTTGTAACGCATTTTAAATTTTTCGCCATTATTTTTACATGGTTGTACATTGCATTTCATTTGAAACTTTCAAACCTTTTAACCTTTCTTTTCCAGTACTCTCAGTTCGAATTTAGTAAATATACAGAACACACGTGCTTTTCCTTTTCCAAACCATACGTTCTGTTTCAACTTGTTATGGCGTCAACAAGTAGTGGCGGTAGTTTATTAACTAGAAATAAAACCAACGTTTGGTTAATCGGTCAGTCAATACCAAATCTAAATTAATCGAAATTACCTTCTATTGGTGAGGTGTTACGTTTATTTTTTTACTACAAAAGTGAAGAAAAAAGAACCGATCGAGATTCTGCTACTGTGGCTGCTGGTGAAGTCATGAATTTATGGGAAAAAGCTAGTATACCAACAAGATTGAAAAAACATGTTATCAGTAAAATAGAAAAATACTTCATAGAGTGGAAGAATCTAAAAAAAAAACAAGTAAGGAAGGGCTAAGTTCGGGTGTCACCGAACATTTTATACTCTCGCATGGTAAAGTGATAATCGAGATTTCATAATACGTCATTTACATATTTTTCAAATACCGTATTTTTGTAAAGTTTTATTCCGCTATCATCATTGGTTCCTAATTTTTATACTCGTATTATACAGAGAAGGCATCAGATGGAATTCAAAATAGCTTTATATTGGAAGAAGGCACAACCAGATTTCTCCCATATTTCGTACATGTCATCAGGGTGTTAAGAAAATATTATATACCGAATTTCATTGAAATCGGTCAAGTAGCTCCTGAGATATGGTTCTTGGTCCATAAGTGGGCGGCGCCACGGACATTTTCAATTTTTAAAAAAAGCCTGGGTGCAGCTTCCTTCTGCCACTTCTTCCGTAAAATTTAGTGTTTCTGACGTTTTTTGTTAGTCGGTTAACGCACTTTTAGTGATTTTGAACATAACCTTTGTATGGGAGGTGGGCGTGGTTATTATCCGATTTCTTCCATTTTTGAACTGTATATGGGAATGCCTGAAGAAAACGACTCTGTAGAGTTTGGTTGACATAGCTATAGTAGTTTCCGAGATACGTACAAAAAACTTAGTAGGGGGCGGGGCCACCCCACTTTTCCAAAAAAATTACGTCCAAATATGCCCCTCCCTAATGCGATCCTTTGTGCCGAAATTTCACTTTAATATATTTATTTATGGCTTAGTTATGACACTTTATAGGTTTTCGGTTTCCGCCATTTTGTGGGCGTGGCAGTGGGCCGATTTTGCCCATCTTCGAGCTTAACTTTCTTATGGAGCCGAGGACTACGTGTACCAAGTTTCATCATAATATCACAATTTTTACTCAAGTTACAGCTTGCACGGACGGACGGACGGACAGACGGACGGACAGACGGACAGACGGATGGACAGACGGATGGACAGACGGACGGACAGACGGACGGACAGACGGACGGACGGACAGACAGACATCCGGATTTCGACTCTACTCGTCGCCCTGATCACTTTGGTATACATAACCCTATATCTGACTCTTTTAGTTTTAGGACTTACAAACAACCGTTATGTGAACAAAACTATAATACTCTCCTTAGCAACATTGTTGCGAGAGTATAATAAGGAGAACAAGAAAAAACGTTCGAAAGCAATAGAGAAAAAAGAGCGAGATTGGCAACAAAAATTAGAAGATTTGTTTGATATTGCTCATTCTGAAGCTTTAAATATTTTGACTGTAGAAGAGGATAAGCAGTTTTTATCAGCACAACGACAGAAAGATCGCCCTGGTTTAATAGGTTCAATAGACAAAAAAAGTTTGAGAAAAAGTGAGGAACTGAAAAAGAAAGAAGAACGCCTCAAAAAGTTACGTGAAAGAGAAAACAGATGTATTTCAGTTTGACAGAAAAATGTGTACTTTCTTCCTCAACTACCAGCGAAGAAACTAGTGCATCTGATTTCGAAGTTTCATTAGGACCTTCAAAAGTGCAACCCCCAAAAAAACGAGTTCGAAAAGAAGTAATAAATAGCCACTTAGCTGCTAGCCTTGATGTCACAAAATTAAGTGACAGAAAAGCTGCTGTGGTTATAGCATCTACATTGAAAACTGCTGGATGTCACCCGTCAGAGTTTAATGTAAATAGATCTTCAATACGTCGAAATCGTTTAAAAAATCGAAAAGCAATTGCATAATCTCTTAAAAACGAGTTTCAACCTGATGTGCCATTAACGATTCATTGGGATGGCAAGTTAATTGAAGACATAAGTGGTCACGAAACTGTAGATCGTCTACCAATTTTAGTGTCGGGACTTGGAGTAGATCAGCCTTTAGCGGTTCCAAAATTGAATTGTGGAAGAGGGAAAGCTTGTGCATCAGCTGTTTACGAATCAATAACTTCATGGGGTTTAAGCGATAAAATAAAATGTTTATGTTTTGACACTACAGCTGTAAACACCGGTCTGATAAATGGAGCTTGCGTTCTTCTGGAACAGAAAATGAAGAAAGATATGCTTTGGCTGGCCTGTCGCCACCATGTAGGGGAAATTATGTTACAAGCTGCCTTTGATCAAGCTCTAGGTCCATCTAGTGGGCCTGATATTCTATTGTTTAAAAGGTTTAAAAAGAATTGGGAAAAAATTGACCAAAATGATTATAAAACAGTAATTCATGATACCACGTCCTTCAAGACCATAGAAAATATTGCTGAAGACAGGATTTCTTTTGCACAAAACCAACTCCAAATATATCAACCTCGAGATGACTATAAAGAGTTGCTGAATCTTACGATCATTTACTTGGGAGGAGTTCCTGAAAAAGGAGTATCATTTAGGAGGCCTGCTGGCCTTCATCGCGCTAAGTGGATGGCTAAAGCCATGTACTGCTTGAAAATTTTCCTTTTTCGACATCAGTTTAAGCTTTCAAAGAAAGAAGAAAAAGCAATCAAAGATATATGTATTTTTACAATCATGATATACATATGTAAAATACTGGTATCAAGCTGCTATCAGATATTCAGCACCAAAAACCGACTTACAATTATTAAAAGACCTTGACTCCTTTAAAAATATAAACCCAGTAATAGCCAAAATTACTATGAAAAAAATACTGGGCCATTTATGGTACTTATCAGAAGAGTTGGTGTCTTTTGCATTTTTCAACGACGAACTATCAGCTCAAGATAAGAAAAAGATGGTAAATGCACTAAGAAACGAAGGTGTAGCGAATTGTCCAAAAAGAAAAAGCATTGATGTCGAACACATCAGTGAAAAAAACATAGAATATTTTGTGACTAGCAACTCTTTACGATTTTTTCATATACTGGGCATCTATGCGGGTAGTGAATGATATTGCTGAGCGTGGTGTTGCCTTAATGGAGGAATATAATAAATTGATAACAAACGATGAAGAGCAAAAGCAGTATTTGCTTTTGTTGATAAAAGACTACAGACAGAAATATCCTGAATCAAAAAAATCAACACTTCTATCCTGATTTTACACAATTGCAGTATTAAAACATACTCTTATTTGTATAGTTTACTTAAATTTTGCATGTAAATGTTTTATATCAATAAATAAAAGTTAGTGATTAATATAGTGATTTTACTGTTTTAAATTAAAATTAAAACATTGGTAGCGACCTCTAAATATTATTTTAAAAATTAAATAAAAATACTGGGAGTGTTTCTTAGCATAGAAAAGCAATTGAGATGGTGCCCGGACAAAAATTCCAAAAAAAAAATTTTTTGACACATATAAAGACCACCCTAATAGCTAGGTGTATAAAACTAGAAAGAAATCTCGATGACACTGTTGACTTGATTTTGCTTGCCACCATAGAATATAATAAGACAATTCATTCAATAACCCACGTAAAACCAATAGACATCCTTCATCCCAGCTCAGCTAACATTACGGAACTAGTTCGATATCGTATCGAAAAAGCACAGGCCAGTGATCGCAAATACCATAATAAGGGTCGTCAGAATGTGACGTATAACGTTGGCGACAAGGTCCTAGTGAAAGTTAATCGAAGGCTAGGCAATAAACTCTCAACACTATTTACAGAAGAAGTAGTCGAAGAGGACCTAGGCACCACCGTTCTTATAAAGGGGAGGAGGGTCCACAAAGACAACCTTCGTCCACCTTAATTAATCACTTTATTACTTTAGGTCTTGTATTTTAAATTACAGGATAATATCGACATTCCTATTGACGACCACTTTAACACAAAAGCTAACTGACTACACCAACTCCAACTACATCCCAATTTTGGACGGAAACGCAATAGTTTGGGAACATTACGGTTATTTGACGCACTTTACCAACTTGACACTATATGCAACATTGAACGACGAGACGGCTGGATTTATAGACCTTTTCCCATTGACACACATGAAGAAAATAGTAGAAACAGACATAAAATACATCGAGACTTTACTTCGAACCGTTGACATTCACCATCGACAGGCTCGAAGCTTAAACTTTTTAGGTACTGCACTAAAAGTCGTCGCGGGCACCCCTGACTTTGACGATTTCCAAAGACTACAACTAAGACAGGATATGCTCATTGACTCTAATAGCAGACAGTACAAAATTAATACGCATATTCAGCAAAAAATCTTGGAAATCACGCAAACAATAAACACAATTATAAACTCAACAAGAAGCAATTGACACAGGCCATCATCCATCACACAGGCCATCTTTACGAAACAATACTTGCAAGAAATAGAGTAATAATCCTCGAACTGCAATCAATCACAATCTCAATAGCCCTAGCTAAGTTGAACCTAGTGAACCCAATAATATTAGATAATAGTGATATCAATAATATTATCAATGAGCACTCGACTAACATAATTATAATAGAAATAATAGGAATGTCTAGCATTATGGTTTAACAAAATAAGAATAATTTGTACTTTGTAGTTAAGTATCCAATCCCTCAAATTGTTTGTAAAAAATATAGTTTATTCGCCTCACGAAGGACGAGTCCTACACGTTGGGGATACTAATACCGTCGCTGAGTGCGGATACGAAGCGTATGCTGTTAAATGTGAAAAATCAACTTTTGCAACTTTTTGTAAGAAGCAAACAACCCCTACTTGTTGTCAGCAACTATTCACAGGTGCTGTAGCAAATTGTTCAACTATTACCAATAATGATAAGGGCATAAAAGAAATCGATGACGGCATTGTCATTATCAACAATGCCACAGCAACGATAGAGATTGAAAAAGGAGATAGCAGAACCGTCAGCGGTACTTACCTTTTGACTTTCGATCAGTTAGTAAAGGTAAATGGCACCGAGTATCACAATCGAAATCATACTCCTTCTCGTACTTCTGGCACTCCAACGGCTCAAAGAGTCAATCTTTTAGGACATATAGAGACATTGATTTTGAACTATCTTCATGAAATGAATGCGGAAAATATCAACCATATTGGCGCTCTTCGAGGAGAAGTCAACAACATTGCTTTTTATAGTAACGATAGCATCAATCTTTATCCTAGTAATCTTGCGACTTGCTCTAAGCAAATATAAAAAACACACCGCGAAAAAGGCAATGAATGTCTTAGTAAGAGAGGTCACCGAGAGAATCGTGGACGATTCCCACTTAGGAAGGGAGGAGTTAACTCGAAACGCAAACCACCAAAATACCAAGTCAGCATTGTCTCCCTAACATCCGTTTCAGGCAATGCTGAACATTAACACCACCCCAGTCCATGACCAACGGCCCGAGTTATGATCCAACGACAAGCAACAACAAACGATACTCACAAGCTACCGTAGCCGTGGGATCCGCTGTTGGGCAGTGAAGACGGCTTAGGCTTAAACTTAAGAGTAAGAATGTTTTAGAGTTTAGTTCTGATCGAGCCTGAATAAAGCGCACTAGTGCCTAAAAATAATTTATATATATATACGTACATATATATTGGCTGAAAATTGGTGGAGAGGTAGCTTAGAACCAGGGTAAGGACATAGGATACCTTTAATCTCTTTATGTCAAAGTTTAATACAACTCATAAATACAAAAATTATAGTTGAAATCATAAGCATTTGTTCAAAATTCATGTTTGTTGGAATCCTTTGAATATATGCGTACAATTATAACTGTCTCAGTAATCAGTCGTTGAGTATGTTTTATACCACGTGCATCCCAAAAGACTGATATGATAACCTTTCCAGCCGACCTTTTCGTTTTTCCGCGCCTGAGAACCGGTTCATCATGTACAGTCCACTAGAATGACTTCAGTGGGAAATGGTGGAGCTGTGTTCCTACTGTCACACACCGGCGCAAAAATTTGGTTTTATGACGAATAAAGAGCACTCAAACACTTCTCAGAATCAGTTATTCGTTGTTTTTCTTGGATTATGAACCTGCGAGGCACCCACCTTGCACAAAGCTTTCTCCTCTTTAAGCTTAGCAAATATCTTTTCATCGATGAATTTCTATGAGCCCAAATTCAACAGTATTTTCCTCCAAAAAGGAATGATTTATAAACACAAGAAATGCTTTATGATCAGTTCTTTTGTAAACTAGCACAAGTTGCTTCACAAAAATGCTATATCTCATTAACTAATATTTATAATCCAAATAATAGAAATCAATACAGCCACAGTGAAGCGTGGACGGGTCCTCTAGTACAAATGTATATAAGTGCGTAATATTACTTGAACTATTTTGTATGTTTACAAGAATGTATTAGTTTTCTTAGGATATAACTAAAAAAATGTCAAAAAGTATCATATTACTAATAGAATTTTCAAATGATAGGACCAAGCGTAGCAAAAGTCATTGAGGTAAAGACAGTTAAATATAAGAAAAATATACTTGGGAGAGGGAATCACAGTTAACAGTTTACATGTAGCACATGTGTGTTAATGTGCATGCAGTATTTTCGGTCGTATATCCGTAAACTCGCAAACTTATACCGTTGAACTTATTTATTATATGAATATGTGTAAAGAAGTTATGTATAATAGCTGGCCCCGCAGCCGTTGTCCTGCGTGAAATTATGTGTTTTGAAATGAAAAGAAACACATTACAAGAAATATAACATTTCCAAATTTTTGCCACATACTATGCGACTATCCTTGTGTCCTGTTGATTGTCATCTCAAATGCAATTTTTATTGGAAATGGAATACGTTTGAACTGAAATGGCAAATCTTTAGAACTCAAAGGAATTCGTAGAATCAAGCATTTTGCCTCCTTGTATTCGATTGATGCATCACAATCAGTCGGGTTCCATTACACAGTTTTGGCGCATGAAGATTGCGAAACATGATAACGACAGATCCTACTTTGAGACGCAAATTATGCGGTGGCATACCAAGCCTCTGCAAATAATTTAGAAGTTCCACTGGATAATTCACGGCGACGTCTTCATTGTCAAGACGATCGATCGATTTGTATGAGCGCAAGTCTCCCAGAATTTGACTTTGAATCTTCCAGTTTAAGTCAACAACATCGGTATTTTTGGCAGCTAATATTGCGCGTGCACTTAGGAATCGTAGCTACGATAATTTAGACAATGTCCGAACATTTATGATGAGTTCATCTTTCGTGAATTGATAAACGGCGGATGGAATTGATATCAAACCACCGGAAGTATCAACCGGAATTTACACATTTCCAATTTTTAGCGAAGACGATGTAAAATGTCTTCGGCAATGTCATTTTTGTTCGTATCCCATAATTGACGCGGATTTGAAGGCTGATATGTCGAAATGATTATCGCGAAAAGTGTGCGAACTTCATTTGCATTCCAGTCATTAACATGATCCAGCAATTGTAATTGCTGGCTTACTTCTCCAAAACTTGCACACACCGTACCACACAATGACTCAAATAAAGTGAACCGCGTACATTAATCAATAGCAACCGAAGGTATAAACAATCGGCGTTTTTCGGGAAGATTGTGTAAACTCAATAACACACCTCGATGTCCATCGACTGGTTGGCATTGCTTTCTGCGTAACTATATCTTCAACGATGCATTCCATGTATAATATCAAGATATTTCCGAATAGAGCAATGTTCTCGCACCACTGACGAAAGTTAAGCATAAACTCGTCAATGTTAATTTTGTTACTGGCGGTGTTTCCACTGGCTGTACTGTATTCTCTGGGTTGAAGTACACTCTTTGGCCATTCTCCAAATTAACTGCGAGTCGCACAATAGTCGGAAAACGTTCATGAATTACAAAAGTAAATATCCTACAAAGCGCTTTATTGCAGTTCACGTATCGACGGTATCATTCAAGACCAATAACCACCATGTTGCTTGCTTTGGTGACGTACTTACAAACGTATTTTATCGATTTCACCAAACTGAAATACTCAACATTGATATGGGTTTTTAATGTGAATTAATCAATAGTGGGGAATATAGTACGATCCATGTGTTGTCAACTTCGATATTCACTATTCTAAATTGAATGCTGAATGTTCTGCCATTGTCGTCTGGTGAGCTACGCGGATAGAGTGGACATACATCACTCCCAGTTTGTGTTTTCGAAAGAAAAGCACGTGGATAGTGTTTCGTGCATTTATTGTCAGACATACAAGCAAAATGGATTGTAGGGTCCGCAATATTCATGAACCATATTGGTTTCCACCACTTCGTGTAATACTGGATCTTTCTCTGGGTCAGGTATTTCCGTCCAAATGATTTCATCAATTTGATCTGGTGTAACTACCATCCAAAGAAGAATGTGTGCGTACGGCAAACCTCTCTTTTGCCACTCAACAGAGTACATCTAGCATCTAACAACACCACATATACGTTGATTCAAGACAAAGTCCATCAAACATCGTAAGTGTTGTTTGAAAGATCGTGCTGTGATATCGTGGCGATCACTTGTTGATTGACCGCGATCCATAACTCCGCACATATGTCATTGCATCATGGGAGTACTCGGTCATGTGCCTTGGGCTGCCAATGGATGTTGAAGCCAAAAAGAATGCCGACCGATATTAGCGCGTCCTCTTGGTGGATTGATCACTTTCTGTGAAACACACATAACGTTTTCACTGAATAATTTTCAATAATTTTTGTTTTGAATAGCCGGAATAAAGAAAGCAAATGACAAATTTGATGATTCAAATAATTGAAAAAAAACAAACAAAATTGAAAAACAAAATTTTATATGAAAAAAAGTAATTTGTAAAGTAAATTGTCCAGTTTTCCGACTTTTCCTCAAGAAAAGCATACGGTTATGTTTATTTCTAAACCTTCCCCGGTCCACAGCGAACAACCTCAGGAAATTTCATCAAGATTGGTTCAGCCGTTCTAGAGCATTAGCGTTATTAACAAACAAACATTCATTCGTTTATATGGGGAAAAAGAAAATGGCTGTTTTTAGGGGTTTTCCGGCAATTATTCCAATTTTTCTCGCCGTAAAAATCATCTTTGAATCTCAACGAACACTTAAAAAAGGAATTGGCCAAATTGATCCAACCGTTGTTGAGTTATGCGTTTAGCAATACGTTTTGCGATTAATTTTTATATATGTATGTATGTATGTATAAGATTAGCGTTTGCGTTTTAGATGACAGTCTTGATGACCTTGCCACACAATCAAATAGCTGTTGCCTCAAAATATTAAAGTCTTAAATACCAAGTCTTAGAAAATTCATTCATTTGCATTCATATTCTGACAAACTTATATATACAGCTGCTGACAGCTAATTAGAAACGACACCTGTTTTGAAGTAAATTTTGTTTTTTTTTCAATAAATTACGAATATTTATTGTATTTTCACTTATTTTATTGATACCTATATTAAATATAAACTCTAATAGTAAAAATTTTGTTAAAATTCGTTTTTGTTTTGAAAATTTTAACAAAAACATATGGAATTAACGATTTGAGCGCGACAACTAATTAGAAACAAAAATATTTTATTAGCAAAAAATAATGATATTACAAAAATGTGCTTACTTTCAGTTAGTATTTTTTTTTGCTTAATCTTTATATTATAATACATCCACTGCGGATTGACGTTATTAGACTCTGACAGCATACCGGTGCTGCTTGTCATGCCGTCCTTATCTTATCAAAAATAACATTAATATTTGGGATGTCTTTGGTACTAACGGCTTTTTAACATCACGCCAGAGGTGTTCACATCCTGGCTGGACGATGGAAACTCCAAAACATTGATGGAATCAAAACACTTTTGTGTCAACTTCGCCGCATGCTTTGGATCGTTATCTTGTTGGAATTTCCATATAACAGGCAAATTTTCCTCTAATCATGGCATCATGATATTTTTCGGGATGTCGATGTATTTCCCCTTGTTTAAATTTCCATTAATCTCATAGAGTGTATCAACACAACAACAAATAAACATCTCCATACCATGAAACATCCTCCACCATACTTCACTTCGCGTGAAAGATAGCGGGGATAAAATTTTTGATTGATTGGACGGCGAACATATGTACCTTCAACCACCAAGACCTTTGCGACTAATTTTTGTTACATCGTTCCAAACGACATAACTTCATTCATTTGTTGTCCAAGACCAATTAGAGTTGGCACAGTCTACGCGCTGTTTCCTATGAATTTTAGTCAGAAGTGGTTTCCTGCGTGCTTCTCTGCTATGAAGACCAGATACGACCAAACACCGGGGAATTGTTTTCTTGGATATTTGGACATTGCATTCACCTTGAATTTCAAGTAGAATGTCTTTTTTTGAGTCTCCTCGGGAGATAGTAGTAGATCTGTGGTATATTTTTGTTGAATTTTTTGGGGTTTTTTTCTTTGGGTACAATATTGAAAATAGTTTTAAAATTCTGTATATGCTTAAGGACATTCAAAACTATTTTTTGTGAGCATTTGATCTTATTCGAAATTTCTTTGGATATCTTTCCAGACCGACGAAGGTCAAAAATATAGCTGCGAAAAAAGTTTAGTAATACATTTTAATATATTTCAAATCACTACTTTGAAACACACACTTACCAGAAATCAATAATATTATTATTAAAAATTAACACCTTGATTAATTTTAAATCTTTAAATAACTGTTTCTAATTAGCTGTCGCACTTAATTCATCTTTTATAATATATCGTAACGCATTTACTGTTTGGGAAAAAATTAACAGAATTTCAACTGCACAACTACTAAACTAAAACTGAGCGAAATTCATACTAAATAGAGTAACACAAACCATGAAATTTTTTTTTAAGTATAAATAACGGTATATCAAAACATTTTATCATTATACTTATCAGCTCCTTACAAAAAGGGAGCGTTTCTAATTTGCTCTCAACGGCTGTACCTTGGCCTTCGTATATTCCGTAATGTTAATATTAAGGGCTTACATTCTCAGTGATTTTTTTAGGGCATTTCCAAAGAATGGAGAATGCAAACGGAGGATGGAGTCATGTGTAGAAGTTCACGCAAGTGAGGAAAGTTCTCTGATCGCCATTCACTTGGGAGTGGCCAGAAACGATTCTTTTACACATGGCTCAAGCAGCTCACGACTTCCGGTCTTTGACCAAGTATCCTCTGGGTAGCCTAAGAACATCCGTTTGAAGGCGAGCAAAAGTGAGATGGCGAAATATCCCCCACATAGGGTTGTGCGCTGTGTTTGGGACCCGCCACGTAAAAAAACACCAACAATGAAAGTTAGCAATCAGCCTCGGATGAGAGACCCCCCTTTTGATGACGACCATGGCAAACGATATAAGGCTACGAATTGAGGGTATGCATCTGGAATGTCCGGTCCCTTAATTGGGAAGGTGCCGCTGCCCAGCTGGTTGATGTCCTCGTGAAAAGAAATGCGATGGACGGGGCAAGGACAGCGACGAGTAGGTACCTGTGGCATTTACTACAGTGGCCATATAAAGGAGAGCAAGTTTGGTGTTGGATTCGTAGTGGGAGAGACACTCCGTCGTCGAGCACTATCGTTCACTCCGATGAATAAACGTCTAGCCACAATCCGCATCAAAGAGAGGTTCTTCAACATGAAAAAAAAAAAAAAAAAAAAAAAAAAAAAAAAAAAAAAAAAAAAAAAAAAAAAAAAAAAAGATTTTGTTTTTGTGGATGTGGAGGGGGTTGCGGGGTGTTTATTGTGTGGGTGTTTTTTTTTTTTGTGGGTGGGGGGGGGGGGGGGGGGGGGGGGGGGGGGGGGGGGGGGGGGGGGGGGGGGGGGGGGGGGGGGGGGGGGGGGGGGGGGGGGGGGGGGGGGGGGGGGGGGGGGGGGGGGGGGGGGGGGGGGGGGGGGGGGGGGGGGGGGGGGGGGGGGGGGGGGGGGGGGGGGGGGGGGGGGGGGGGGGGGGGGGGGGGGGGGGGGGGGGGGGGGGGGGGGGGGGGGGGGGGGGGGGGGGGGGGGGGGGGGGGGGGGGGGGGGGGGGGGGGGGGGGGGGGGGGGGGGGGGGGGGGGGGGGGGGGGGGGGGGGGGGGGGGGGGGGGGGGGCAAAAAAATCTCATCGGTTTTTATTTGAAAGTTATCAACTAAAAAATTCTTTTTATAGTAACATACTAAATTTTATCCTATAATCTTGGACTTCTCAAACAAATAAAAAAAACACCCCAAAAAAAGGCAATGAATGTCTTAAAGAGGGTCACCGAGAGAATCGTGGAGATTCCCACTTAGGAAGGAGGAGAACTAAAACAAAACCCCCAAAATCCCAAGCAGATTTCTCCTAACATCCGTTTCGGGCAATGCAAAAATTACACCACCCGCCCTGACCAACCCCCGAGTTATGACCCAACGACAAAAAAAAAACGATACCACAAGCTCCCTGCCGTGGGATCCGCTGTTGGGCAGTGAAGATTACAAAATTTAAGAGTAAGAATTTTTGAGTTTAGTTCTGATCGACCCTAATAAAGCGCACTAGTCCCTAAAATAATTTAAAAATTACGTAAATATATTTGAAAAGGGGAGAGGTAGTTAGAACCAGGGTAAGGACATAGGATACCTTTAATTTTTTTGCGTTTAATAAACCAAAATACAAAAATTATAGTTAAATCAAAACATTTGTTCAAAATTTGTTTTTGGAATCCTTTGAAAAAGCACAATTATAATGCCAGTAATCAGTCGTTAAATATTTTTTATAAGGGCACCCCAAAAGATGATATGATAATTTCCCAGCCGACCTTTTTTTTTTTCCCCGCCTGAAAACCCGGTTCATATGTACAGTCCATAGAATGATTCATGGAAATGGTGGAGCTTTTTCCCTCTGTAAACCCCCGGCGAAAAAAATTTGTTTATGGAAAGAACCCAAACATTTCCCAGAACGTTATTCGTTTTTTTTTTGATTATAAACCCTGCAGGACCCACCTTGACAAAGTTTTTTTTAAGCTTAGCAAATATCTTTTCACGATAATTTCATGAGCCCAAATTAACAGATTTTCCTCCAAAAGGAATGATTTATAAAAAAAGAAATGCTTTTGATCAGTTCTTTTGTAAACTAGACAAGTTGCTTCCAAAAAGTTATCTCATTAAAAATTTTATAACCAAATAATAGAAACAATACAGCCACAGTGAAGGGGGAACCCCTCTAGTACAAATGTATATAAGGGGTAATATTAGAATATTTTGTATTTTTACAAGAATGTATTATTTTCTTAGGATATAACAAAAAAATGAAAAAAGTACTTTACAAAAATTTTTAAATGATGGGAAAAGGAGAAAGTCATTGAGGAAAAGACTTTAAATATAAGAAAAATATTTTGGGGAGGGGGAATCAAGTTAAAGTTTAATGAGCAATGTTTTTTAAGGGCATCGTATTTTCGGCGATATCCGTAAACCGAAAACTTATACCTTTAACATATTATATGAAAGGGAAAGAAGTTTTTAAATTGGGCCGTTGTCCTGCGTGAAATTAGTGTTTTGAAATAAAAAAGAAAAATTCAAAAAATATAACTTTTCCCAAATTTTTCCCAAATACTATGCGATACCCTTGGTCCTGTTGATTGTCATTCAAAAGCAATTTTTTTTGGGAAAGGGAAACGTTTGAACTAAAAATGGCAAAT
>NW_026089916.1:0-31951 GCF_024586455.1 Bactrocera neohumeralis | reverse complement strand
CAGAACATGCGTATTCACTCGGAATTCATTTTAGAAAAAGTGTGGAATTGAAATTGTGAAAGTGAAACACAGAACACCAAATGCCGGATTGAAAACGAATTTTGTTTGATATTCACTCGGAAGTGAATTCCAGAACCTACCTGTATATATTTTTATATACATATAACGAAGTAAATATGGAACGGACTCACTTTTATTTCCGCCAAGGGTTCCGGGTCATTGAACCTTTACTTTGTTTATTTCTGTTCTCTATTCAGTTATTTTTTTTCTCCTCTTATGTACGTCCAGCGCTGTCCCTGATGATTTGCTCTCTTTGACTTTGTTGTTTGTTGGTGTAGTTTCCCCTAACAATTGCTATTTATGCTCATTGTGATTTGAATATACATATGCTATCGCCTGTTTCCTGCTTTAGTTTTAATGTTAGTATGTTTGTTGAACTTTGTAATTTTACCGCGCCCGTTTTTGATGTTAGTAGGGTTTGGTCTTGTTGCTTGGGTTTTTAGTTTATTTCGCGCCCGTTTCCGATTTCAGGTTTTATGTTTGTCAAACTTTGTTGTATTATTGCCGCGCCCGTTTTGATGTTAGTAGGTTTTTTTTTTTTTTTTCAATTTCTTTTATGTATCTTTGCACGTCACTTTCTATTTTTCTTATATTTAAATTTCTTTTATGTACTTATATTTTCACGTTACTTTCTGTTTTCCGTGATTCTGGGATGTTTCCTTTTTTTCCACTATAACATATGTGTTTGTTAACTTTAACATTGTCATAGTACGTTCACTTAAGGGTTTTGTTTTATTTTCTTTTATGAATTTTGTGCTTCCAACACTGCATTTGCGCACTTGCACCAGGAAGTTATTAGAATTTTTGCTTTATTTTTTGCTTAGGTGCCTTTCTGAAAGGCTCGAAGGACCATTTAGTAACGGGTGCCAATGGTATACTTACTTTCTATAGTATACCTATGAGTTGGAAAATAAAGCACTGATTTTCGCACGTCATAAAATATTTAATTCACTGTAGTATCACAATAGAATCTTATTTTATTCTTATTTATTGTATGTATCGAAATTCCAATGTTGGACACTGTTGGCCAACTCGATACTTCACGGCACTTTTCGAGTTGATAAAAAGAAAGAAATTGCGGTGATGGTTGCGGTTAAATAAAAATTAAGAAAACTGAATATCACGGACGACTGTCTTGCCTTACGGATGAAACGGATCAGAGAGAATCCCGGTCGGAGTTAGGTGGTGAATATTAGCTGACATTACGAGTCGTCTCGTTAATAATCGTATGGTTGTTGTGTTGTAGTGTTGTAGTAATGATCGGTATTTGATGCGTGTGTGTGTATTGGGGTATGCTGTGAGCTGTTGTGTGATGAGGTGTTGTGACGTGACGTGATGTGTGGTGATGTGATGTGGGATGCTGCAGAACGCTCATAGCTCATGTGAACATACGCATTTAGCAATCGATATTGAGTTGCTTCGAATCACTAGTTTAACATATTTAAGTTCTCTTCCCGTCTTAATCTTACTGAAGTTGACATTAGGCCAAAAAGTAGTGCATTTGGAAGAATTCCACAATCTTATATTTAGGTATAAAGTCGATTTTCTTGTATATGCACATTTAGCAATCGATACTGAGTTTCTTCAAATCATTAACTTCATATTTTAAGTTAATTAACCTTCTTCATCTTACTGAAATTGTGCATTTGAAAGAATTCCACAATTTTATATTTAGGTATAAAGTCGATTTTTATACACATATAGCAATCGATATTTAGTTGCTTCAAATTGCTAACATTACATTTGTGAGTCTATTAACCTTCTTCATCCTACTGAGTTTGATATAAACCCATATTTACGCACAAATTCGATTTTCTTGTATATACCCATTAACCGATCGATATTGAGTTGCTTCAAATCATTAACTTCACATATTGTAACGAAGTCTTTTCTGCCCCTGCTTCTTACAAGTATAAATTGCTGAGGTATACTCGCCGTGTCCAGGGTTCGTTACAATAAATTTGTAAATATTGGGGCTCTTCTGCGAATCGTACTTTATTTTACTTTTATAATATAATTTAAATTAAGGTTACAAAATTCGTCTCCCGCGTCGTGATGTCGTCGCCCGAGGAAACTGCTTCCAGGGTAACGGTTCAGTGTGGTCCGTTAGGGCAATACCGTTTTCCACTCTGCTGCGTTCCTGGGTGGTAGACGTCTGGCTGCTTTCTGCCGCGACGATTACGCTCGACTACTTTTGCAGGCGCTCGCGTAGGCTGCAATGACGATGTCCTGCGACGTGCGTTGACGCTCTCGTGCTACGACGACCACGCTCAGCTATTTCTGCCGGCGCTCGTGTAGGCTTCAATGACGGTGTTCTGCTGCGTGCGTTGACGCTACCGTGCTACTACGACTAAGCTCAGCTATTTCTGCCGGCGCTCGTGTAGTCTTCAATGACTGTGTCCTGCGACGTGCGTTGACGCTCCCGTGCCACTACGACAACGTTCGGCTACTTCTGCCGACGCTCGTGTAAGCTTCAATAACGCTGTACTGCTATACACACTTACGCTCCTCTGCTGCACTGGAGAGGTCCTTTCAACCACTTTGCCGCGTAAAGATCCCGGATCACGGAAAACTGTGTTAGCGACCGCGATGTTAAAGGTTGAGTTGGTCAGAGGATAAACTCACTACCAAGCACACCCTTAACGGACGGCGTTCACAAGTCAGGGTATCAAGACTAGCCAGAGGATAAACTCACTGCGTAGTCTGATGCCGAGCGTGCGTACGCTGTCACAGTCCAGTGCTGACTCCCCGATCATCCGTCACCTAACTCCCCAGCAAGCCTGCGCTGCGTGCTAAAATATTCGCAACATGTTGCGTTGGGATGGCGTGTGTTGCTGGAACGGCGTATGTTGCTGGCAGTGGCGTGGTTTTACCGCTGCGTATGCATGCTTGTTGTTATTTTATCTGCTTGTCTGATTTCTCAATCTTCTTGTGTTTCTAGAAGGGCGTGGTTTTGCCGTTGTGTTGTGAGCAATAGGGTGTGCCTTTATGGGTTGTGTGGGCTAAATTCTGTATAGATATTTAGTTCTCACAATATTTAAGGTAATTCTTATATATACACATTTACCAATCGATATTGGGTTGCTCCAAAACATTAACTTCACATATTTAAGTTAATTAACCTTCTTCATCCTACTGAAATTGCCATAAAGACATAACGACAGTGCATTTGGAAAAATTCCACAATCTTATTTATAGGTATAAAGTCGGTTTTCTTGTATATACACACTTAGCAATAGACATTGAGTTGCTTCAATTCTTTAATTTAACACATTTCGATTTTCTTGTATATACCGTTTTACCGATCGATATTGATTTGCTTCAAATCATTAACTTCACATATTTAAGGTAATTCTTATACATACACATTTACCAATCGATATTGAGTTGCTCCAAACCATTAACTTCACATATTTAAGTTAATTAACCTTCTTCATCTTACTGAAGTTGACATAAAGACATAACGACAGTGCATTTGGAAAACTTCCACAATCTTATTTATAGGTATAAAGTCGAATTTCTTGTATATACACACTTAGCAATCGATATTGAGCTGCTTCAAATCTTTAATTTAACACATTTAAGTTAATTAGCTTTGTTCATCTTACTGAAGTTTACATAAAGCCATGACGGCAGTGCATTTGGAAGAATTCCACAATCTTATTTATAGGTATAAAGTCGATTTTCTTGTATATACACATTTAGCAATAGACATTGAGTTGCTTCAATTCTTTAATTTAACACATTTAAGTTAGTTAGCCTTCTTCATCTTACTGAAGTTAACATAAAGCCATAACGGCAGTGCGTTTGGAAGAATTCCACAATCATATATTCAGGTATAAAATCGATTTTGTTGTATATACACACTTAGCAACCGATATTGGGTTTCCTCAAACCATTAACGTCACATATTAAAGTTAACCAAATCTTACTAAAGATGACATAAAGCCAAAAAAACAGTTCATTTGGAAGGATTTCACAATCTTATATTCAGGTATAAAGTCGATTTTCTTGTATATATACATTTAGCAAACGATACTGAGTTGCTTCAAATCATTAGCATCAAATATTTAAGTTAATTTGCCTTCTTCATCTTACTGAAATTGACATAAAGCCATAACGGCTGTGCATTTGGAAGAATTCGACATTCTTATATTCAGGTATAAAGTCGATTTTTTTGTATGTAAGCATTTATCAATTGACAATTAGTTGCTTCAAATCGTTAGCATCACATATTTAAAATAATTAACCTTCTTCGTCTTACTGAAGTTGATATAAAGCCATAACGGCTGTGCATTTTGAAGAATTCCACTATCTTATATTTAGGTATAAAGTCGATTTTCTTGTATATACACATTTGCAATCGATATTTAGTTGGTTCAAATCATTAACATCACATTATTAAGTTAATTAACCTTCTTCATCCTACTGAAATTGTCATAAAGCCATAACGGCTGTGCCTTTGAAAGAATGCCACAAACTTATATTTAGGTAAAAAGTATGTTTTCTGGTATATACGCATTTAGCAATCGATATTGAGTTGCTTCGAATCATTAACATCACATATTTAAGTTAATTTACCTTCTTCATCTTACTGAAGTTGATATAAAGCCATAACGGCTGTGCATTTGAAAGAATTCCACAATTTTATATTTAGGTATAAAGTCGATTTATATACACACATAAGCAATCAATATTGAGTTGCTTCAAATCATTAACTTCACATATTTAAGTTAATTACCTTGTTCATCTTACTGAAGTGTCCATAAAGCCATAACGGCTGTGCATTTGAAAGAATTCCACAATCTTATATTTAGGTAAAAAGTCGATTTATATACACATATAGCAATCGATATTAAGTTGCTTCAAATTGTTAACATTACATTTATGAGTTTATTAACCTTCTTCATCCTACTGAGTTTGACATAAACCCATAATGACAGTGCATTTGGTAGAATTCCACAATCTTATATTTACGCACAAATTCGATTTTCTTGTATATACCCATTAACCGAACGATATTGAGTTGCTTCAAATCATTAACTTCACATATTTAAGGTAATTCTTATATATACACATTTACCAATCGATATTGGGTTGCTCCAAACCATTAACTTCACATATTTAAGTTTATTAACCCTTTTCATCCTACTGAAGTTGCCATAAAGCCTTAACGGCTGTGCATTTGAAAGAATTCCACAATCTTATATTTAGGTAAAAAGTCGATTTATATACAAATCTAGCAATCGATATTTAGTTGCTTCAAATAGTTAACATTACATATATGAGTTAATTAACCTACTTCGTCTTACTGAAGTTAACATAAAGCCATAACGGCAGTGCGTTTGGAAGAATTCCACAATCATATATTCAGGTATAAAATCGATTTTGTTGTATATACACACTTAGCAACCGATATTGGGTTTCCTCAAACCATTAACGTCACATATTTAAGTTAACTAAATCTTACTAAAGATAACAAATAGCCAAAAAGGCAGTTAATTTGGAAGGATTTCACAATCTTATATTCAGGTATAAAGTCGATTTTCTTGTATATATACAATTAGCAAACTATATTGAGTTGCTTCAAATCATTAGCATTAGATATTTAAGTTACTAAACCTTCTTCAATTTACTGAAATTGACATAAAGCCCTAACGGCCGCGCATTTGAAAGAATTTCTCAAACTTATATTAAGGTATAAAGTCGATTTTCTTGTATATTCACATTTACCAATCGGTATTTAGTTGCTTCACATCATTAGCATCACATATTTAAAATAATTAACCTTCTTCATCTTACTGAAGTTTATATTAAGCCATAACGGCTGTGCATTTGAAAGAATTCCACTATCTTATATTTAGGTATAAATTCGATTTTTTTTGTATGTAACCATTTAGCAATCGAAAATTAGTTGCTTCAAATCGTTAGAATCACATATTTAAAATAATTAACCTTCTTCGTCTTACTGAAGTTGATATAAAGCCATAACGGCTGTGCATTTGAAAGAATTCCGCTATCTTATATTTAGGGGTAAAGACGATTTTCTTGTACATACACATATTGCAATCGATATTTAGTTGCTTCAAATCATTAACATCACATTATTAAGTTAATTAACCTTCTTCATCCTGCTGAAATTGTCATAAAGCCTTAACGGCTGTGCTTTTGAAAGAATGCCACAAACTTATGTTTATGTAAAAAGTATATTTTTTGGTATATACGCATTTAGCAATCGATATTGAGTTGCTCCAAACCATTAACTTCACATATTTAAGTTAATTAACCTTCTTCATCCTACTGAAGTTGACATAAAGACATAACGACAGTGCATTTGGAAAAATTCCACAGTCTTATTTATAGGTATAAAGTCGATTTTCTTTTATATACACACTTAGCAATCGACACTGAGCTGCTTCAAATCTTTAATTTAACACATTTAAGTTAGTGAGCTTTCTTCATCTTACTGAAGTTTACATAAAGCCATAACGGCAGTGCATTTGGAAGAATTCCACAATCTTATTTATAGGTATAAAGTCGATTTTCTTGTATATACACATTTAGCAATAGACATTGAGTTGCTCCAAACCATTAACTTCACATATTTAAGTTAATTAATCTTCTTCATCTTAATGAAGTTGACATAAAGACATAACGACAGTGCATTTGGAAAAATTCCACAATCTTATTTATAGGTATAAAGTCGATTTTCTTGTATATACACACTTAGCAATCGACACTGAGTTGCTTCAAATCTTTAATTTAACACATTTAAGTTAGTTAGCTTTCTTCATCTTACTGAAGTTTACATAAAGCCATAACGGCAGTACATTTGGAAGAATTCCACCTTCTTATATTTAGGTATAAAGTCGATAATCTTGTATATACACATTTAGCAATAGACGTTGTGTTGCTTCAATTCTTTAATTTAACACATTTAAGTTAGTCAGCCTTCTTCATCTTACTGAAGTTGACATAAAGCCATAACGGCAGTGCATTTTGAAAAATTCCACAATCATATATTTAGGTATAAAGTCGATTTTCTTATATATACACATTTACCAATCGATATTGAGTTGCTTCAAATCATTAACTTTAACATATTTAAGTTTATTAACCTTCTTCATCTTACTGAAGTGGATATAAAGCCATAACAGCAGTGCATTTGGAAAAATTCCACAATCTTATTTTGAGGTATAAAATCGATTTTCTTGTATATACACATTTAGCAATCGATACTGAGTTGCTTCAAATCATTAGTTTCACATATTTAAGTTAATTAGCTTTCTTCATCTTACTGAAGTTTACATAAAGCCATAACGGCAGTGCATTTGGAAGAATTCGACAATCTTATATTCAGGTATAAATTCGATTTTCTTGTATATACACATTTAGCAATATCCACATTGAGTTGCTCCAAATCATTAACTTCACATATTTAAGTTAATTAACCTTCTTCATCTTAATGAAGTTGACATAAAGACATAACGGCAGTGCATTTGGAAAAATTCCACAATCTTATTTATAGGTATAAAGTCGATTTTCTTATATATACACATTTACCAATCGATATTGAGTTGCTCCAAACCATTAACTTCACATATTTAAGTTAATTAACCTTCTTCATCTTACTGAAGTTGACATAAAGCCATAACGGCAGTGCATTTGAAAAATTCCACAATCTTATATTTAGGTATAAAGTCGATTTTCTTGTCTATACACATTAGCAACCGATATTTAGTTGCTTCAAATTATTAATTAAGTTAATTAACCTTCTTCATCTTACTGAAGTTAACATAAAGCCATAACGGCAGTGCATTTGGAAGAATTCGACAATCTTATATTTAGGTATAAAATCGATTTTCTTGTATATACACAATTTAGCAATCGATATTGAGTTTCTTCAAATCATTTACTTCATTTATTTAAGTTAATTAATTTTCTTCATCTTACTGAAGTGTGATCTAAGGCCAAAACGGCAGTGCCTTTGGAAGAATTTCACAATCTTATATTTGAGGTATAAAGTCGATTTTCTTGTATATACACATTTAGCAATCGATATTGAGTTGCTTTATTTCAATAGTGTAAAATATTTAAGTTAAGTTTATTAACCTTCTTCATCTTACTGAAGTTGACATAAAGCCATAACGGCAGTGCATTTGAAAGAATTCCACAATCTTATATTTAGGTATAAAGTCGATTTTCTTGTATATACACATTTAGCAATCGATATTGAGTTGCTTCAAATCATTAATATTACATATTTAAGTTAATTAACTTTCTTCATCTTACTGAAGTTAACATAAAGCCATAACGGCAGTGCATTTGGAAGAATTCCACAATCATATATTAAGGTATAAAGTCGAATTTTCTCGTAGATAATACATTTAGTAATCGATATTGATTTGCTGCGAATCATTAATTTAACATATTTAAGTTAATTTACCTTCTTCATCTTACTGAAGTTGACATAAAGCCATAACGGCAGTGCATTTGGAAGAATTCCACAATCTTATATTAAGGTATATAAAGTCGATTTTCTTGTATATTCACATTTAGCAATCGATATTTAGTTGCTTCAAATCATTACTTGAACATAAATAAGTTTAATTAACCTTCTTCATCTTACTGAAGTGGACATAAAGCCATAACGGCAGTGCATTTGGAAGAATTCCACAATCTTATATTATAGGTATAAAGTCGATTTTCTTGTATATACACATTTAGCAATCGATATTGAGTTGCTTCAAATCATTTAATTTAACATCTTTAAGTTAATTTACCTTCTTCATCTTACTGAAGTTGACATAAAGCCATAACGGCAGTGCATTTGAAGAATTCCACAATCTTATATTGAGGTATAAAGTCGATTTTCGTTTAGCAATCGATATTGTGTTGCTTCAACCCATTAGTTTAACATATATAAGTTAATTAACCTTCTTCATCTTACTGAAGTTAACATAAAGCCATAACGGCACTTCATTTGGAAGAATTCGACAATCTTATATTCAGGTACTAAATCGATTTTCTTGTATATACACATTAAGCAATCGATATTGAGTTGTTTCAAATCAATAATTCAACATATTTAAGTTAATTTACCTCTTAATCTTACTGAAGTAGACATAAAACGATAACGGCAGTGCATTTGGAAGAATTCCACAATCTTATATTAAGGTATAAGGTCGAATTTCTTGTATATACACATTTACCAATCGATATTGAGTTGCTTAAAATTATTTATTCACTTGTTTAAATTAATTAACCTTCTTCATCTTACTGAAGTGACATAAAGCCATAACGGCAAAGCATTTGGAAGAATTCCACAATCTCATATTTAGGTATAAAGTCAATTTTCTTGTATATATACATTTAGCAGTCGATATATTTAGTTGCTTCAAATCATAAGCTTAACATATTTAAGTTCTCTTACATTCTTCATCTTACTGAAGTTTACATAAAGCCATAACGGCAGTGCATTTGGAAGAATTCCTCAATCTTATATTTAGGTATAAAGTCGATTTTCTTGTATATACACATTTAGCAATCGATATTTAGTTGCTTCAAATCATTTACTTCAACATATTTAAATAATTAACCTTCTTCATCTTACTGAAGTTGACATAAAGCCATAACGGCTGTGCATTTGAAGAATTCCACTATCTTATATTTAGGGGTAAAATCGACTTTCTTGTACATACACATATTGCAATCGATATTTAGTTGCTTCAAATGATTAGTTTAGTATATTTAAGTTAATTAACCTTCTTCATCCTACTGAAATTATCATAAAGCCATAAGGGCTGTGCATTTGAAAGAATGCCACAAACTTATATTTAGCTAAAAAGTCTATTTTCTGGTATATACGCATTTAGCAATCGATATTGAGTTGTTTCGAATCATTAACATCACATATTTAAATTAATCAACCTTCTTCATCTTACTGAAGTTGACATTAGGCCAAAAAGCAGTGCATTTGGAAGAATTCCACAATCTTACATTTAGGTATAAAGTCGATTTTCTTGTATATGCACATTTAGCAATCGATATTGAGTTGATTCAAATCATTAGCTTCACACATTTAAGTTAATTAACCTCCTTCATCTTACTGAAGTTGACATAAAGCCATAAAATTTTAGAATAGAATTTAACTGAAGTATGCACTGCGACCTTGGGTCTATTGTGCCCTCTCCTAACTCACACGGACTCACCGAGCCCCAGGAAATCGATGAATTCTAGTATTTTGCTGAGAGCAAGTGAGTCGAAAATTTAACACATTTAAGTAAGTTAACCTTCTTCATCTTACTGAAGTTGACATAAAGCCATACCGGCAGTGCATTTTGAAAATTTCCACAATCATATATTTAGGCATAAATTCGATTTTCTTGTATATACTCATTTAGCAATCGACACTGAGTTGCTTCAAATCTTTAATTTAACACATTTGAGTTAGTTAGCTTTCTTCATCTTACTGAAGTTCACATAAAGCCATAACGGCATAAGGGCAGTGCATTTGTAAGAATTCCACAATCTTATATTTAGGTACAAAGTCGATTTTCTTGTATATACACATTTAGCAATCGATATTGATTTGCTTCAAATCATTAACTTCACATATTTAAGGTAATTCTTATATATACACATTTACCAATCGATATTGAGTTGCTCCAAACCATTAACTTCACATATTTAAGTTAATTAACCTTCTTTATCCTACTAAAGTTGACATAAAGACATAACGACAGTGCATTTGGAAAAAATCCACAATCTTATTTATAGGTATAAAGTCGATTTTCTTGTATATACACACTTAGCAATCGACACTGAGCTGCTTCAAATCTTTAATTTAACACATTTGAGTTAGTTAGATTTCTTCATCTTACTGAAGTTCACATAAAGCCATAACGGCAGTGCATTTAAAAGAATTCCACTATCTTATATTTAGGGGTAAAGTCGATTTTCTTGTACATACACATATTGCAATCGATAATTAGTTGCTTCAAATCATTAACATCACATTATTAAGTTAATTAACGTTCTTCATCCTACTGAAATTGTCATAAAGCCATAACGGCTGTGCATTTGAGAGAATGGCACAAACTTATATTTAGTTAAAAATCTATTTTCTGGTATATACGCATTTAGCAATCGATATTGAGTTGCTTTGAATCATTAACATCACATATTTAAGTTAATCAACCTTCTCAATCTTACTGAAGTTGATATTAGGCCTAAAAGCAGTGCATTTTGAAGAATTTCACAATCTTATATTTAGGTATAAAGTCGATTTTCTTGTATATACACACTTAGCAATCGACATTGAGCTGCTTCAAATCTTTAATTTAACACATTTATGTTAGTTAGCCTTCTTCATCTTACTAAAGATGACATAAAGCCAAAAAGGCAGTTCATTTGGAAGGATTTTTCAATCTTATCTTTAGGTATAAAGTCGATTTTCTTGTATATACACATTTAGCAATAGACATTGAGTTGCTTCAATTCTTTAATATAACACATTTAAGTTAGTTAGCCTTCTTCATCTTACTGAAGTTGACATAAAGCCATAACGGCAGTGCATTTTGAAAAATTCCACAATCATATATTTAGGCATAAAGTCGATTTTCTTATATATACCCATTTACCAATCTATATTGAGTTGCTCCAAACCATTAACTTCACATATTTAAGTTAATTAACCTTCTTCATCCTACTGAAGTTGACATAAAGACATAACGACAGTGCATTTGGAAAAAATCCACAATCTTATTTATAGGTATAAAGTCGATTTTCTTGTATATACACACTTAGCAATCGACACTGAGCTGCTTCAAATCTTTAATTTATCACATTTATATTAGTTAGCCTTCTTCATCTTACTAAAGATGACATAAAGCCAAAAAGGCAGTTCATTTGGAAGGATTTTACAATCTTATCTTTAGGTATAAAGTCTATTTTCTGCTTATACACATTTAGCAAACGATGTTTAGTTGCTTCAAATCATTAACATCACATTACTAAGTTAATTAACCTTCGCAATCTTACTGAAGTTGACATAAAGCCATAATGGCTGTGCTTTTGGAAGAATTCCTCAATATGAAATTTAGGTATAAAGTCGATTTTTTTTGTATATAAGCATTTAGCAATCGACATTTAGTTGCTTCAAATCGCTAACATCACATATTTAAAATAATTAACCTTCTTCGTCTTACTGAAGTTGATATAAGGCCACAACGGCTGTGAATTCGAAAGAATTCCACTATCTTATATTTAGGGGTAAAGTCGATTTTCTTGTACATTCACATATTGCAATCGATATTTAGTTGCTTCAAATCATTAACATCACATTATTAAGTTAATTAACCTTCTTCATCCTACTGAAATTGTCATAAAGCCATAACGGCTGTGCATTTGAGAGAATGCCACAAACTTATATTTAGGTAAAAAGTCTATTTTCTGGTATATACGCATTTAGCAATCGATATTGAGTTCCTTCGAATCATTAACATCACATATTTAAGTTAATTAACCTTCTTAATCTTATTGAAGTTGACATTAGGCCAAAAAGCAGTGCATTTTGAAGAATTCCACAATCTTATATTAAGGTATAAAGTCGATTTTCTTGTATATGCACATTTAGCAATCGATATTGAGTTGCTCCAAATACATTAACTTCACATATTTAAGTTAGTTAACCTTCTTCATCTTACTGAAGTTGACATAAAGCCATAGAATTTTAGAATATAATTTAATTGAGGTATGCACTGCGACCTTGGGTCTATTGTGCCCTCTCCTAACTCACAGGGACTCACCGAGCCCCAGCAAAACGATAAATTCGAGTATTTTGCTGGGAGCAAGTGAGTCGATGTCCCTATCCCTATCCGGAAATATGGTTCCAAAGGCCTTAGACCTTCGTCTGCAGACTGCGATGCAGTCGATTAGCAGGTGCTCCGGGGTTTCAGATTCCCTGTCGCTGAACCGGCAGTTAGCGCAAGAGGCAAGTCCTAGGTTGAATAGTTGCCTTTTCAACTTGCAGTGGCCGGTATAGAAAGCGACCAAGAGCTTGAGTTTAATCCTTGGGAGGTTGATTATCGATCTAAACCTATTAAGGTTGTACCCCCCTATTAGCAGCTTGGCATGCAGCATACCATGCGCCCGTTGTCAATGACCTTCTCTACTCACTCTCTCTTCCTTACGGAGCATCTCCTTTATAGTGTGGGGGTCCACCCCAGTAAACGGTTCGGGCCTTACCATATTTGTGGAGGCTGCGGAGCAGGCGAGCTCGTCAGCCAGTTCATTGCCGGCTATGCCTCTATGACCAGGTACCCAAATTAGGGGTACTTTGTTCAATTCAGATAGGCTGTTTAGCCGTTCTCTACACTCCTGCACTAGCAGCGATTTGATCTCGTAAGCGGAGATCGCTTTTAGTGCCGCTTGGCTATCGCTGATTATGGTTCTTCGCTGATTTTGAAAGCCGCGATGGAGGTTTATCTCTATACACCGACTTATGGCCAAGACTTCGGCCTGGAAGATACTGAGGAATCTGCCCATCGGTATGAAAAGCCTTGTGCGTGGACCTGCGATCCCTGCACCAATACCTTCCGACGTCTTCAAGCCGTCAGTGTACCACTTCAGTGTACTATCCCTCAGCACCAGCTCAAGAGTGGAGTCATTCCACTCGCTCTTGCTGCCGAGGATAACCTTGAACTTCCCTATTCCTGAAATTTATTGTTTTTGTAATCCCGTCTTTCGGGAGGAGGGCAATTGGATTGTTGCCACTTATCATCTCCATCCTCTGGGACGAGAATATTTTCCCTTTGCCGCATCCCTCTGCCGAGTGCCTTGTGCCGAGGCGAATCTTTGTGCCCCCTGCTGTGGTCTCAGCAACCCTGGTGCGCAGTACCGCCTCTATCCATCTACGCACCGGTGCACTATGGTCGGAAATTTCATTTCGTTGGCCAAAAGTCAAAATATTTGCAGTCCCGAAATATGTTGTTGTTTCTGAAATCTAGTAGTCAACGCTCCAAAACAACCAAAAATGAATTTTGTTGTTGTAATATGCAATTCACCGTTATTCGGTGAGTCATCGAAGTTGAATTTGTTTGCTTCATTTGTAAACATAATTGCGTTCGGTGTTTTATAGTGCTTACTTCAATTGCTTGTTAAAGCTGAAAACAAAGCGTGTTAAATAAAAGTTTAAATGGAACACGAAGGTGATGGTAAGTTTATTAATTTTGTAAAATATTATACTCAAAAGTTGGATACTCTAAAAAACAAAATAACTTTTTCCAAAAGTCTTTAACATTTTGAAATTTATTTTATTTTTTAAGTTTGAGTAAGCTTAACACATTTTGTTTAGGAGTGTTAAGCATAAGATTAAAAACCAAAATTACTTTGAAGTGTTTAGTTTTTGAAAATGTTTATATCGATTTGCGGTTTTTTGCGGTTTTTCAATAAATTTTTTTTTTAGTCGTCATTTGTTTACAGAATTCAACAGTTTTTTATATTTGGTTGACCAAGCAGAAGAAAAGAAAAAATAAGGACGCACTAATAAATTATTTTACACAAAAATGTGGAGCCGATAACATTTCAGATGAATGCTATAAGTATTTAACAAAAAAACACGCATGCTTAACAATAATTTGTCTGCAAAGTGGGAAAAGTGTCATAGAAGATTAGATGATTTTAAAATTAAATATTCTGGCTGGCTTTGTTCAGAAACTGTAATAAACAGGCAAATAAATTTAGAAAGAACTTCCACAGAGACTCATTGCACAGTAGAACTAAGCCCAGGTGAAAAAATTTTATCACTAACTGGACGCCCGCAACTTAAGTACTCTGAGAAATCTAAACGAAGTAAGAGAAGACAAGCAGCAAACCTCTCGATGTCAGAACACAACGAAACAAATCTGTTAGTTCAAGCAGCATCAATTTCGGCTCGAAAAGAAGGACAAATAGATTTGGCAGTTGTTTTAAAAGAAACCATCGAAAGTCCATCAAGACCATCCAAGATTAGGAAGCTATATGTCGATGATGTAAAAGCACCTATTGTAATGTCTGATGAGGAAGCGTTAGCATTTCTTCTCGAAAACAGTTTTTCGAAGAGGCAATACAGTTACATCCGAACTTCCAGCAAGGAACGTAACGGTAATATTTATCCACCTTATGATAATATATAATTATTGTATTGTGAGGATATCGGTGAAACATGTGCGGCTGAGAATTTAGAAAATATGGATGACGACGAGGGCGACGAGGACGATTATTCAGAAGAACTTGAACAGGAAAATACATTTTTGGATAATGAATTGTATTTAAATTAAAGAGTTTAATAAAATTTTAATATTTTCGTAAATATGTGTGTAAATTATGTTTTCAATTTCCAGAAACAACATATTTACTCGTAAGTATCGTATATTTTCTCATTTAGAACTAAAAAAAATAAAAACTCAGAAAGAAAATAAACAAAAATTTTATGTAAACATTTTGTTTTTAATTTTAATTCTAAATGTTGATAATTAAAAAAAAAAAAATAATTATTTTATACAAAAACGCTTAAATTATACTGCAACTTCAAATTCCAGTTAAAAATTCCGTTATTTTAAGTTTTAATAGTTTTGGCCAAGAAAAGTGATGTTTCCGACCATAGTGCGGTGCTGCCACATTCCTACCCTCCAGTGCCATGGCTACACTTCTATGAGATGTGTTGTCAAAAGCTCCCTCGATATCCAAAAAGGCGCATAGCATAACTTCCCCTTTCTCCATTGAATTCTCTATCTCGGAGGACAACTGGTACAGAGCCGTGTTTGTTAATCTGCCAGCTCTGTATGCATGCTGAGCCGCATGCAGGGATGCAGTCTTCAGCTCCTTCGACCTTAAATGACGATCTATTATCTTCTCCATAGTTTTCAGTAGGAAAGAGGTTAGGCTAATTGGCCTGAAAGATTTAGCCAAAGAGTAGTCCTTCCTTCCTACTTTCGGTATGAAGATTACCTCAGCTGTCCTTCATGATTCAGGGATGTAGGCCAAGGCTAGGCTCTCCCTCAGCAGCCTAATCAGGTGTGGCAACAGGATCTGCTCACCCTGTTGTAGAAGCGCTGGGAAGATGCCGTCCACTCTCGGAGACTTAAACCTTAAACCATTGCTCACCTGATCGAGTCCGCAGTAAACAATTGTTTAGCGATAGTCCAATCAATGCGGGATGGCCTGTGTTCAGTTACGGGTAGACAACGGTAAACCGGAATAGTCTCCGGGAAGTGAGCACGCAAAAGCTCTGTAGCTCTGTCCTCCGCGCTGGTCGTGAAAGTGCCGTCATTCCTTTTGATTTCTAGCACTTTGTCCGTCTTCCCTTTAGCCAAAGCTTTGTGCAGCCTGGCAGCTTCTGGTGTGGAGGAGACGTTTTCACAGAATCTTCTAAAGCTAGCCTGTTTAGCAGACTTGATCTCTTTATTGTACACTGTCAGGTTGCTCCTATACTCTTCCCAGACCCCTGTGCGTTTAGCTTTGTTACTTTGTCAATCCCTCATCTAGCCTCTCCCTGAAGGCACTCCAATTGGTCCTTCGAGGGTTGCGTCTAGGAGGGAATAGCTTGACCCCTGCCCTCAGCGCAAACCTTACAATTCTATGGTCCAACAGGGAGGGCTTCGTTGAGACTCTCCACTGCGAGACCAGCCCAGTTGCAGGTTCATTACTGAGGGTGATGTCCAACACTTCCCTCCTGCTTATAGTTATGAATGTGGGTTCACACCCTACATTCTCTATCGCTAAATTACTGCCTACTACATATTCTAATAGTGACTCACCTCTCACGTTGCAATCGGTGCTGCCCCATTCCGTATGGTGAGCGTTCGCGTCGCAACCGATGATAAGGGGGAGCTTGTGCAGTCTGCAGTGCTCTAACCAGCCTTTCCACCGCCTCCGAGGGTGCCGTTTCTGCCTCTCCTGGAAAGTATGCTGAGGCCAGGACGAAGTCTTTGCCCTCAGTATCCCTAGCCTGTACCGCCACCAAATCCTGCGTCAGAAACTCTGAAATGCAAAAGAAATCAATATTGCTTCTGACAACTATACACGTCCTAGGCCTCTCGCTAGAGATGTCCCAGATTACTTTGTTTGCCTCCGTCTTGAGGCTCTTTACCTCTCCTTTATAGACCCAAGGCTCTTGGATCAGCAGTGTGCCCAGTTTCTCCGCAGTAAACCTGCTTGTTATGACAGCTGAGGCTGCCGCCGCATGATACAGGTTCACTTAGGCAATTTCCATGTTGTCGGCCATCATAAACTGGGCTCGAGGAAAGAGAGATCCTCTACCCCGCCGTCAACCGTCTAGGAGCTCCTGCGTTGAGGGTAGCTCCGTGTTCCGGCCATCTTCGGGGACGTCAGTGGTCGTTGCTGGCACTGCCTGTCCAGACCTGCTCCCGCAGGGCTGCTCCGACAAATCGTCCACCTCCATCCTTGTTTCCTCCGGGGCGGTCTCCGGCACTGCCTGGTTATCGACGCCCTTGCCCTGTGGAGTCGCAGGCGTTTTGGCTTCCTTGCTCCCGGTGTCAGCAGGCTTGTAGGGCCGCATGACGACCGTGCTGTACCTGTAGAACAGGCGGAAGCTCTCGGCCCGGACATACTTATACGACTCGTTGTCTATGTATAAGTGTAACCTCCATCCTTCCATTTCACCTAGCTTCTCCTTTCTGCTGCCGGCAACACACCAGGCCGAGATACTGAGTGCCCGGTTCTGGTTCCTCACCAGGCTCAAGGCGTACTCTTAGGTCCTGTCCCCGCTCCGAGGGAGGAACATTGTCATGCTATGGATGATTGGCACATATTCCACCCTCTTCGCGCAGAGAACAGCGCCCGTCCAGCTCCCAGCTTTGGAGCGTGTTCCCTCAGCCAGTCGGTTCCCCTGAAGTCGATGCCCAGGAAGGACGCCGTGTAGACCTCTCCTTTAGACACCTCGTCCATGAGAATGTCCTGATGTCCTGAAGCACGGTGAGCTCCTCCGGTTTCAGTGACTCCGTCGGGTATTTGAAAGGCAGAACAGCCATGCGGATGCCCCTGACAGCATCCGCATATCCGCGCCGCCCCTCCTCCACCCGGTGAGGAGCCGGTCCAGATGGTTGGCCCCCGGCTGCCTTTGCGTCTGTGCCCCGCACCCTTTTGGGCTCCTGCGGCGTGATTTGGCCGCTCTTCCGTTTCTCGGCTTGGGTGTACGTGCCCGCGGGCAGTGCCCTGCTGTCGCCCCGCCTTACGGTCAGAGCTGTGCTGACCGGGCCACGGTTGCTGTTACCGCTGCCTTGCACGCGAGCTGGCACGTTTTTGTCGCGCCCATTTGCCGGGGATGCGTTGCTCCCTTGGCTCTTGCTCCTGGCTAGAGCCTCCACTCATCACGGAGGTGCCGTATGTACCACTTCATGGTGGAACCACTCATTACTTTCCTATGAGGGTCATCGCACCCGCCGGGTTGGCCAGCTTCTGGGAGGGGGCGTTGCCCACCTCTTCTGCGCTTCTCCTCCTTCTCCTTCTTGCGCCGTCAAGCTCTGCCTGATGCGACTCGCCCGAGGCCGACCCACTTCACCTACCGGCGGGGGTCTTGGCGACGCTCGCTGCTGCTACATCGGCACCAGGCGTTACCACCAGGTGAGATTCGCCCGTCGTAAACATCCTCCCTGGCGTGCTCCTCAAACAGCGAACGCTCCTCTGGCGTAAGAGCGTCGAGGAAGCTAAACTTCCGCCTAGCCCCTCGACCCCCCTTACCTTCCGCTGCCCCGATCTCCTTCTCCTTTTCCGCTTCTGTTGTCCTTTGTGGTTGCCCTTTGTCCGTCATCGAATCCAGTGTTTGCATTTGTTTTTGTGTTGTATTGTTGTTGTCCATCTTTTTCTTGCGACCCTTGGCTCAACAGGGTGAGCTGTCGGGTCTATGATCTAGCTGGGGAACTGGAAGGTCCGCCACGCCAGAGCCCCTTGGCGCGGTAAGGCCACCATTACTTCCCAATTCGGCGCGGTGTTGAGAAGGCTCCGTTAGAATACAGCCACATTCACCTCCTAGCTGCAAAGCCCCAATGGGCACGGGAGTCGCATAACACCCTGGATTAGGAGGTGTTAGCTCTTGGTTAGCGCACGCATGCGGCACCCGAAATCCCGCGTGGTAACACCACACAGGATTGGGGGGCGCCGAGTATGCCTTGCGCCTAAGACCCTGCACCGCGACAAGGTGCCTACCTTTCGCAGAAAGCCATTACGGCAGTGCATTTTGAAAAATTCCACAATCATATATTTAGGCATAAAGTCGATTTTCTTGTATATACCCATTTACCAATCGATAGTGAGTTGCTCCAAACCATTAACTTCACATATTTAAGTTTATTAACCCTCTTCATCCTACTGAAGTTGCCATAAAGCCATAACGGCAGTGCATTTGAAAGAATTCCACAATCTTATATTTAGGTAAAAAGTCGATTTATATACAAATCTAGCAATCGATATTTAGTTGCTTCAAATTAACATTACATATATGAGTTGATTAACTTTCTTCATCTTACTGAAGTTAACATAAAGCCATAACGGCAGTGCGTTTAGAAGAATTCCACAATCACATATTCAGGTATAAAATCGATTTTGTTGTATATACACACTTAGCAAACCTCAAATCATTAACGTTACATATTTAAGTTAACTAACCTTCTTTATCTTACTAAAGATGACATAAAGCCAAAAAGGCAGTTCATTTGGAAGGATTTCACAATCTTATGTTCGGGTATAAAGTCGATTTTCTCGTATATATACATTTAGCAAACTATATTGAAATGCTGCAAAGCATTACCATCACATATTTAAGTTACTTAACCTTCTTCATCTTACTGCAATTGACATAAAGCCCTAACGACATAGCCATAATGGCTGTGCATTTGAAAAAATTCCACAAAATTATATTTTGGAAAAAATCTATTTTCTCGTATATACGCATTTAGCAATCGCCATTTAGTTGCTTCAAATCGTTAACATCACATATTTAAAATAATTAACCTTCTTCATCTTACTGAAGTTGATATAAGGCCATAACGGCTGTGCATTTGAAAGATTTCCACAATCTTATATTTAGGTGTAAAGGCGATTTTCTTGTACATACACATATAGCAATCGATATTTAGTTGCTTCAAATCATTAACATCACATATTTAAGTTACTTAACCTTCTTCATCTTACTGAAATTGACATAAAGCCCTAACGGCCGTGCATTTGAAAGATTTCTTCCAACTTATATTAAGGTATAAAGTCGATTTTTTTGTATATACACATTTACCAATGGGTATTTAGTTTATTCACATCATTAACATCACATATTTAAAATAATTAACCTTCTTCATCTTACTGAAGTTGACATAAAGCCATAACGGCTGTGCATTTGAAAGAATTCCACTATTTAATATTTAGGTATAAAATCGATTTTCTTGTATATACACATTCAGCAAACGAGGTTTAGTTGCTTCAAATCATTAACATCACATTACTAAGTTAATTAACCTTCTCCATCTTACTGAAGTTGACATAAAGCCATAATGGCTGTGCATTTGGGAGACTTCCAAAAACTTATATGTAGGTGCAAAGTCGTTTTTCTTGTAGATACACATATGCAATCGATATTAAGTTCCTTCAAATCATTAACATCACATATTTTAGTTACTTAACCTTCTTCATCTTACTGAAATTGACATAAAGCCATAACGGCAGTGCATTTGGAAGAATTCGACAAGCTTATATTAAGGTATAAATTCGATTTTTTTGTATATACTCATTTAGCAATCGACACTGAGTTGCTTCAAATTATTAATTTAGCATATTTAAGTTAATTAATATTTTTGATTTTACTGAAGTTGATATAAAGCCATAACGGCAGAGCATTTGGAAAAATTCCGCAATCTTATATTAAGGTATAAAGTCGATATTCTTGTATATACACATTAAGCAATCGATATTGAGTTGCTTGGAATCAATAATTTAACATATTTAAGATAACTAACCTTCTTCATCTTACTGAAGTTTACATAAAGCCATAACGGCTGTGCATTTGAAAGAATTCCATATTTAGGTATAAAGTTGGATTTTTTTTTGTATATACACATTAAGCTATCGATATTTAGTTGTTTCAAATTATTAACATCTTATATTTAATTTAATTAACTTTCTTCATCTTACTAAAGTTGACATAAAGCCATAACGGCATTGCATTTGGAAGAATTCCACAATCTTATATTAAGGTATAAAGTCGATTTTCTTGTATACACACATTTAGCAATCGATATTTAGTTGCTTCAAATCTATAACATCACATTGTTAAGTTAATTAGCCTTCTTCATCTTGCTAAAATTGTCATAAGGCGATAACGGCTGTGCATTTGAAAGAACTCCACAATTTTATATTTAGGTGTAAAGTCGAATTATGTACACATTAAGCAATCGATATTGAGTTGCTTCAAATCATTAACTTCACATATTTAAGATAAGTAACCTTCTTCATCCCACTGAAGTTGCCATAAAGCCATAGTGGCTGTGCATTTGAAAGAATTCCACAATCTTATATTTAGGTAAAAGGTCGATTTATATACACATTTAGCAATCGATATTTATTTGCTTCAAATCATTAACATCACATTATTAAGTTAATTAGCCTTCTTCCTCCTACTAAAGTTGACATAAAGCCACAAAAGCTGTGCATTTGAAAGAATTCCACAATCTTATATTAAGGTCTAAAGTCGATTTATATACACATCTAGCAATCGATATTTAAATGCTTCGAATTGTTAACATAACATATATGAGTTAATTAACCTTCTTCATCCTACTGAAGTTGATATAAAGCCATAACGGCAGTGCATTTGAAAGAATTCCACAATTTTATATCTAGGTGTAAAGTCGAATTATGTACACATTAAACAATCGATATTGAGTTGCTTCAAATCATTAACTTCACATATTTAAGATAAGTAACCTTCTTCATCCCACTGAAGTTGCCATAAAGCCATAACGGCTGTGCATTTGAAAGAATCCACAATCTTATATTTAGGTATAAAGTCGATTTATATACACATTTAGCAATCGACATTTAGTTGCTTCAAATCATTAAGATAACATATTTAAGTTTATTAACCTTCTTCATCCTACCGAAGTGTACACAATGTTGTATTTAGGTATAAACTCGATTTTCTTGTATATACTTATTTAGCAATCGACACTGAGTTGCTTCAAATTATTAATTTAACTTACTTAAGTTAATTAATATTTTTGATTTTACTGAAGTTTACATAAAGCTATAACGGCTGTGCATTTGAAAGAATTCCACAATATTATATTTAGGTATAAAGTCGATTTATATACACATTAAACATTCGATATTGACTTGCTTCAAATGATTAATATTACATTATTATGTTAAATAACCTTTTTCATCTTACTGAAGTTGACATAAAGCCATAGCGGCTGTGCATTTGAAAGAATTCTACATACTTATATGTAGGTATATAGTCAAGTTCTTGCATATACACGTTTAGCAAACCATATTGAGTTGCTTCAAATCACTAACTTCACATATTTAAGTTAAAAAGCCTTTTTCGCCATAACGGCGGGGCATGTGGAGGAAATCTATAATCGTAGATTTACGCATAAAGTCGGTATTCTTGTATATAAACATTTAGTTATCGATATTTAGTTGCTCCAAACCATTAACTTCACTTATTTAAATTAGTTAACCTTCTTCATTCTACTGAAGTTGACATAAAGTCATAACGGCAGTGCATTTGGAAGAATTCCACAATGTTGTATTTAGGTATAAAATCGATTTTCTTGTATATAATCATTTAGCAATCCACACCGAGTTGCTTCAAATCATTAACTTCACATATTTGAGTTAATTAACCTTCTTCATCCTACTGAAGTTGATATAAAGATATAACGGCAGCGCATTTGGAGGAAATGCACATCCTTATATTTACGCACAAACTCGATTTTCTTGTAAATACCCATTTACCGATCGATATTGAGTGTCTTTAAATCATTCTTCTTCTTCTTAATTGGCGTAGAAACCGCTTAAGCGATTATAGCCGCGTTAACAACAGCGCGCCAGTCGTTTCTTCTTCTCGCTACGTGGCGCCAATTGGATATTCCAAGCGAAGCCAGGTCCTTCGCCACTTGGTCCTTCCAACGGAGTGGAGGTCTTCCTCTTCCTCTGCTTCCCCCGGCGGGTACTGCGTCGAATATTTTCAGAGCTGGAGTGTTTTCGTCCATCCGGACAACATGACCTAGCCAGCGTAGCCGCTGTCTTTTAATTCGCTGAACTATGTCGATGTCGTCGTATATCTCGTACAGCTCATCGTTCCATCGAATGCGGTATTCGCCGTGGCTAACGCGCAAAGGACCATAAATCTTTCGCAGAACTTTTCTCTCGAAAACTCGCAACGTCGACTCATCCGTTGTTGACATCGTCCAAGACTCTGCACCATACAGCAGGACGGGAATTATGAGTGACTTATAGAGTTTGGTTTTTGTTTGTCGAGAGAGGACTTTGCTTCTCAATTGCCTACTCAGTCCGAAGTAGCACCTGTTGGCAAGAGTTATCCTGCGTTGGATTTCTAGGCTGACATTGTTGGTGGTGTTTACGCTGGTTCCAAGATAGACGAAATTATCTACGACTTCAAAGTTATGACTGTCAACAGTGACGTGAGTGCCAAGTCGCGAATGCGACGACTGTTTGTTTGATGACAGGAGATACTTCGTCTTGCCCTCGTTCACTGCCAGACCCATTTTCTGTGCTTCCTTGTCCAGCCTGGAGAAAGCAGAACTAACGGCGCGGGTGTTGAGGCCGATGATGTCAATATCATCGGCATACGCCAACAGCTGTACACTCTTATAGAAGATGGTACCTTCTCTATTTAGTTCTGCGGCTCGAACTATTTTCTCCAAAAGCAGGTTGAAAAAGTCGCACGATAGGGAATCGCCTTGTCTGAAACCTCGTTTGGTATCGAACGGCTCGGAGAGGTCCTTCCCGATCCTGACGGAGCTTTTGGTGTTACTCAACGTCAGTTTACACAGCCGTATTAGTTTTGCGGGGATACCAAATTCAGACATCGCGGCATAAAGGCAGCTCCTTTTCGTGCTGTCGAAAGCAGCTTTGAAATCGACGAAGAGGTGGTGTGTGTCGATTCTCCTTTCACGGGTCTTTTCCAAGATTTGGCGCATGGTGAATATCTGGTCGGTTGTTGATTTGCCAGGTCTGAAGCCACACTGATAAGGTCCAATCAGTTTGTTGACGGTGGGCTTTAATCTTTCACACAATACGCTCGATAGAACCTTATATGCGATGTTGAGGAGGCTAATCCCACGGTAGTTGGCGCAGATTGTGGGGTCTCCTTTTTATGGATTGGGCATAGCACACTTAAATTCCAATCGTTGGGCATGCTTTCGTCCGACCATATTTTACAAAGAAGCTGATGCATGCACCTTATCAGTTCTTCGCCGCCGTGTTTGAATAGCTCGGCCGGCAATCCGTCGGCCCCTGCCGCTTTGTTGTTCTTCAGGCGGGCAATTGCTATTCGAACTTCTTCATGGTCGGGTAATGGAACGTCTGCTCCATCGTCATCGATTGGGGAATCGGGTTCTCCTTCTCCTGGTGTTGTGCGTTCACTGCCATTCAGCAGGCTGGAGAAGTGTTCCCTCCATAATTTAAGTATGCTCTGGGCATCAGTGACTAGATCACCTTTGGGGGTTCTACAGGAATACGCTCCGGTCTTGAAACCTTCCGTAAGCCGCCGCATTTTTTCGTAGAATTTTCGAGCATTACCCCTGTCGGCCAGCTTATCAAGCTCTTCGTACTCACGCATTTCAGCCTCTTTCTTCTTCTGTCTACAAATGCGTCTCGCTTCCCTCTTCAACTCTCGGTATCTATCCCATCCCGCACGTGTAGTGGTCGATCGTAACGTTGCGAGGTAGGCAGCCTGTTTTCTCTCCGCTGCGACACGGCACTCCTCGTCGTACCAGCTGTTCTTTTGCACTTTCCGAAAACCAATGGTTTCGGTTGCAGCTGTACGTAAGGAGTTTGAAATGCCGTCCCACAGTTCCCTTATACCGAGTTGTTGACGAGTGCTCTCAGAGAGTAGGAGTGCAAGCCGAGTAGAAAATCGTTCGGCTGTCTGTTGTGATTGCAGCTTCTCGACGTCGAACCTTCCTTGTGTTTGGTGGCGCGCGTTTTTTGCTGCACAGAGGCGGGTGCGAATCTTAGCTGCAACAAGATAGTGGTCCGAGTCGATGTTAGGACCTCGGAGCGCACGCACATCTAAAACACTGGAGACGTGTCTTCCGTCTATCACAACATGATCGATCTGGTTGGTAGTTTTTCGATCCGGAGACAGCCAGGTAGCTTGATGAATCTTCTTATGCTGGAATCTAGTACTACAGATAAGCATATTTCGGGCCCCGGCGAAGTCAATCAGCCTCAACCCATTTGGGGATGTTTCGTCGTGGAGGCTGAATTTACCGACCGTAGTGCCAAATATACCTTCTTTGCCCACCCTGGCGTTAAAGTCGCCAAGCACGATTTTGACATCGTGGCGGGGGCAGCTCTCATAAGCGCGCTCCAAGCGCTCATAGAAGGCATCTTTGGTCACATCGTCCTTCTCTTCCGTCGGGGCGTGGGCGCAAATCAGCGATATGTTGAAGAACCTCGCTTTGATGCGGATTGTGGCTAGACGTTCATTCACCGCAGTGAATGATAGTACTCGGCGACGGAGTCTCTCTCCCACCACGAATCCTACACCAAACTTGCGCTCCTTTATATGGCCACTGTAGTAAATGTCACAAGGACCTACTCGTCTCTGTCCTTGTCCCGTCCATCGCATTTCTTGGACGGCGGTGATGTCAGCCTTTGTCTTTACGAGGACATCAACCAGCTGGGCAGCGGCACCTTCCCAATTAAGGGACCGGACATTCCAGGTGCATGCCCTCAATTCGTAGTCCTTATTTCGTTTGCCATGGTCGTCATCAAAAGGGGGGTCTCTCATCCGAGGCTGGTTGTAGCTCTTCACTGGGGGTGTTTTTTACGAGGCGGGTCCCAAACCCAGCGCACAACCCTTGTAGGGAATGTTTCGCCTTCTCACTTTAGCTCGCCTTCGAACGGGTGTTCTTAGGCTACCCAGAGGATACTTGGTCAAAGACCGGAAGTAGTGAGCTGCTTGAGCCATGTGTAAAAGAATCGTTTCTGGCCACTCCCAAGTGAATGGCGATCAGAGAACTTTCCTCACTTGCGTGAACTTCTACACATGACTCCATCCTCTTTAAATCATTAACTTCACATATTTAAGGTAATTCTTACATATACACATTAACCAATCCATATTGAGTTGCTCCAAACCATTACCTTCACATATTTAAGTTAATTAACCTTTTTCATCCTACTGAAGTTGACATAAAGACATAACGACAGTGCATTTGGAAGAATTCCCCAATCTTATTTATAGGTATTAAAACGATTTTCTTATATATACACATTTAGCAATAGATATTGAGTTGCTTCAATTCTTTAATTTAACATATTTAAGTAAGTTAATCTTCTTCATCTTACTGAAGTTGATATAAAGCCATAACGGCAGTGCATTTGGAAGAATTCCACAATCATATATTTAGGCATAAAGTCGATTTTCTTGTATATTCACATTTAGCAATCGATATTTAGTTGCTTCAAATCATTAACATCACATTGTTAAGTTAATTAACCTTCTTCATCTTACTAAAATTGTCATAAAACCATAACGGCAGAGCATTTGAAAGAATTCCACAATTTGATATTTAGGTATAAAGTCGATTTTCTTGTATATACACATTTAGCAATCGATGTTGAGTTGCTTAAAATTATTAATTTAACATATTAAGTTAATTAATATTTTTTATCTTACTGAAGTTCACATAAAGCCATAAATAACGGCTGTGCATTTGAAAGAATTCCACAATCTTATGGTTAAGTGTAAAGTCGATTTATATACACATTAAACATTCGATATTGACTTGTTTCAAATCATTAACTTCACCTTATCGAGTTACTTAACCTTCTTCACCTTACTGAAGTTGACATAAAGACATAATGGCTATGGATTTGAAAAAATTCCACAAACTTATATTTAGGTGTAAAGTCTATTTTCTTGTATATACACATTAAGCAATCGACATTTAGTTGCTTCAAATCATTAACATCACATTGTTAAGTTAACTAACCTTCTTCATCTTGCTAAAATTGTCATAAGGCCATAACGGCTGTGCATTTGAAAGAATTCCACAATCTAATATTTAGTTATAAAGTCGATTTATATACACGTTTAGCAATCGATATTTAGTTGTTTCAAATCATTAGCATCACATATTTAAATTAATTAACCTTCTTCATCCTACTGAAGTTGACATAAAGACATAACGGCACTGCATTTGGAAAAATTCCACAATCATATATTTAGGCATAAAATCGATTTTCTTGTATATACTCATTTGCCAATCGATATTGAGTTGCTCCAAATCTTTAATTTAACATATTTAAGTTAGTTAGCTTTCTTCATCTTACTAAAGTTGATATAAAGCCATAACGGCCGTGCATTTGAAAGAATTCCGTTATCTTATATTTAGGTGTAAAGTCTATATTCTTGTATATACTCTTTAAGCAATCGATATTGAGTTTCTTCAAATCATTTACTTCACTTATTTAAGTTAGTTAACCTTCTTCATCTTACTGAAGTTGATATAAAGCCATAACGGCAGTGCATTTGAAAGAATTCCACAATCTTATATTTAGGTGTAAAGTCGATTTTCTTGTATATACATATTTAGCAATCGACTTTAAGTTGCTTCAATTCTTTAATTTAACACATTTTAGTTAATTAACCTTCTTCATCCTACTGAAGTTGACATAAAGACATAACGGCAGTGCATTTGGAAAAATTCCACAATCTTATATTTAGTTATAAAGTCGATTTTCTTGAATATACACATTTAGGCATCGATGCTGAGTTGCTTCAAATCATTAATTTAACATATTTAAGTTAATTAACCTTCTTCATCTTACTGAAGTTGACATAAAGCCATAACGGCAGTGCATTTGGAAGAATTCCACAATCACATGTTCAGGTTAAAAATCGATTTTGTTGTATATACACACTTAGCAACCGATACTGGGTTTCCTCAAATCATTAACGTCACATATTTAAGTTAACTAAACTTCTTTATCTTACTAAAGATGACATAAAGCCAAAAAGGCAGTTCTTTTGGAAGGATTTCACAATCTTATATACAGGTATAAAGTCGATGTTGTTGTATATATACATCTAGCAAACTTTATTGAGTTGCTTCAAATCATTAACATCACATATTTAAGTAACTTAACCCTCTTCAACTTACTGAAATTGACATAAAGCCCTAACCGCCGTGCATTTGAAAGATTTCTTCAAACTTTATTATAAAAAAAATTTAAATTTAGATTTAAAATTATTAAAATTCTTCATCTTACTGAAGTTGATATAAAGCCATAACGGCTGTGCATTTGAAAGAATTCCACTATCTTATATTTAGGTATAAAGTCGATTTTCTTGTATATACACATTTAGCTATCGATATTTAGTTGCTTCAAATCATTAGTTTGACATATTTAAGTTAATTAACCTTCTTCATATTACTGAAGTTGACATAAAGCCATAATGGCAGTGCATTTGAAAGAATTCCACAATTTTATATTTAGGTATAAAGTCGATTTTCTTGTAAACACACATTTAGCAATCGATATTTAGTTGCTTCAAATCGTTAACATCACATATTTAAGCTAATTAACCTTCTTCATCTTACTGAAGTTGATATAAAGCCATAACGGCAGTGCATTTGAAAGAATTCCACCTTCTTATATTTAGATACAAAGTCGATATTCTTGTATATACACATTTACCAATCGATATTGAGTTTCTTCAAATCATTTCCTTCACTTATTTAAGTTAATTAACCTTCTTTATCTTACTGAAGTGGACATAAAGCCATAATGGCAGTGCATTTGGAAGAATTCCACAATCCTATATTTAGGTATAAAGTCGATTTTCTTGTATATACACATTTAGCTATCGATATTGAGTTGCTTCAAATTATTAACATTTTAAATTTAATTAAGTTAACCTTCTTCATATTACTGAAGTTGTCATAAAGCCATAACGGCTGTACATTTGAAAGAATTCCACAATATTATATTTAGGTATAAAGTCGATTTATATACACATTTAACAATCGATATTTAGTTGCTTCAAATCATTAAGATTACATATTTAAGTTTATTAACCTTCTTCATCTTAGTGAAGTAGACATAAAGCCATAACGGCAGTGCATTTGGAAGAATTCCACAATCCTATATTTAGAAATAAAGTCGATTTTATTGTATATACACATTTAGCTATCGATATTTAGTTGCTTCAAATTATTAACATCTTATATTTAATTTAGTTAACCTTCTTTTTGTTGCTGAAGTTGACATAAAGCCATAACGGCTGAGCATTTGAGAGAATTCCACAATCTTATATTTAGGTATAAAGTCGATTTTCTTGTATATACACACTTAGCAATCGATATTGAGTTTCTTCAAATCATTAACTTCACTTTATTAAGTTACTTAACCTTCTTCATCTTACTGAAGTGGACATAAAGCCATAACGGCAGTGCATTTGGAAGAATTCCACAATCTTATATTTAGGTGTAAAGTCGATTTTCTTGTATATACACATTTTGCAATCGATATTTAGTTGCTTCAAATCATCAACTTCACATTTTTAAGTTAATTAACCTTCTTCATCTTGCTAAATTTGGCATAAAGCCATAACGGTTGTGCATCTTGAAAAATTCTGCAAACTTATATTTAGGTATAATACCGATTTTCTCCTATATACAGAGTTAGCAAACGATATCGAGTTGCTTCAAATCATTAACTTCACATATTTAAATTAATTAACCTTCTTCATCCTACTGAAGTTGACATAAAGACATAACGACAGCATTTGGAAAAATTCCACAATCATATATTCAGGTATAAAGTCGATTTTTTTGTATATACTCATTTAGCAATCGATATTGAGTTGCTTCCAATCATTTACTTTACTTATTTAAGTTAATTAACCTTCTTCATTTTACTGAAGTTGACATAAAGCCATAACGGTAGTGCATTTGGAAAAATTCCACAATCTTATATTTAGGTATAAAGTCGATTTTCTTGTATATACTCATTTAGCAATCGATATTGAGTTGCTTAAAATTATTTACTTCACTTATTTAAGTTAATTTGCCTTCTTCACCTTACTGAAGTTGACATAAAGCCATAATGGCTGTGCATTTGAAAAAATTCCACAATCTCTTATATTTAGGTGTAAAGTCGATTTTCTTGTATATACACATTTAGCAATCGATATTAGTTGCTTCAAATCATTAACATCACATTGTTAAGTTAATTAACCTTCTTCATCTTACTGAAATGGATATAAAGCCATAACGGCAGTGCATTTGAAAGAATTCCACATTCTTATATTTAGGTATAAAGTCGATCTATATACACATTAAGCGATCGATATTGAGCTGCTTCAGATATTTAAGGTAATTCTTATATATACACATTTACCAATCCATATTGAGTTGCTCCAAACCATTAACTTCACATATTTAAATTAATTAACCTTCTTCATCCTACTGAAGTTGACATAAAGACATAACGACAGTGCATTTGGAAAAATTCCACAATCATATATTTAGGCATAAAGTCGATTTTCTTATATATACCCATTTGCCAATCGATATTGAGTTGCTCCAAACCATTAACTTCACATATTTAAGTTTATTAACCCTCTTCATCCTACTGAAGTTGCCATAAAGCCATAACGGCTGTGCATTTGAAAGAGTTCCACAATCCTATATTTAGGAAAAAAGTCGATTTATATACAAATCTAGCAATCGATATTTAGTTGCTTCAAATTGTTAACATTACATATATGAGTTAATTAACCTTCTTCATCTTACTGAAGTTAACATAAAGCCATAACGGCAGTGCGTTTGGAAGAATTCCACAATCATATATTCAGGTATGAAATCGATTTTGTTGTATATACACATTTAGGTATAAAGTCAATTTTTTCGTATATAAGTACACATTAAGCAATCGATATTGAATTGCTTCAAATCATTAACTTCACTTATTCAAGTTAACTAACCGTCTTTATCTCACTGAAGTTGTCATAAAGCCATAACGGCAGTGCATTTGGAAGAATTCCACAATCTTATATTTAGGTATAAAGTCGATTTTCTTGCATATACACATTTAGCAATCGATATTTAGTTGCTTCAAATCATTAACATCACATTATTTAAGGTAATTAACCTTCTTCATCTTACTGAAGTGTATCTAAAGCCATGAAGCAGTGAATTTGGTGAACTCCACATTCTTTTATTTAGGTATAAAGTCGATGTTCTTGTATATGCACATTTAGCAATGAATTTTGAGTTGCTTCAAATCATTACTTTAACATACTTAAGTTAATTAATATCTTTGATCTTACTGAAGTTGACATAAAGCCATAACGGCAGTGCATTTGGAAGAATTCCACAATTTTATATTCAAGTATAAAGTCGATTTTCTTGTATATACTCATTTAGCAATCGACACTGAGTTGCTTCAAATTATTAATTTAACATACTTAAGTTAATTAACCTTCTTCATCTTACTGAAGTTGACATAAAGCCATAACAGCAGTGCATTTGGAAGAATTCCACAATTTTATATGTAGGTATAAAGTCGATTTGTTTGATTATGCACATTAAGAAATCGATATTGAGTTGCTTCAAACATTAACATCACATAGTAAAGA
>NW_026089915.1:0-26768 GCF_024586455.1 Bactrocera neohumeralis | reverse complement strand
TTTTTCTGAATTACGCTCTCTTCTTAAATTATGTCACTATTCTTAAATTGTGTTCACCTTTGCATTAAAGATTTCTTAAAGATAGTTTGTTTCACATTAAACAGTTTCACTTTTTATATTTTTTAAAATTTTTTTACATAAGTGAATATATTAATATTGATTCTTAAAATTAATTCTTACTCTAGTAGCAGGAACATTCTCCTGGGCAGGCGGCTAACGTCTTGCGTTTCCCGTTTGCTATTTGGGCCTCTTTTTCTGCACTTCTGTTGAGTCCTAGCCCAAGCCTTCGCCGTCTATGGAGTGGTAAGTATTATCCTTGTCTTCTAATGGTAGCCGCTGAGTATTACGACAGCACAAACTTTTTAACCAAGACTTGTGGATACACCCGCGAATTGTATTGATACGATTTACTAAACGCGACTAGCGAAGGCCCCACGTTGGGCGCCAGTTAAGAAATTTTAAGTGAATTTCTTTTAAAAAAATTTTATTTAGTTCTTCTTTGTTTGATTACAGAGCTAAAACTGAAACTTAAAAATCCATTTACTTAAAAGCTAGCTAAGTTGCACTGGCCAACTGCTGACTTGATGTTGGACTTCCGCTTCACACCGAAAAATGAGCTTTTATGCTAATGAAAGCGTCTGGCTTTTGCTGTGGGAAATATTGCGCAACTAAAGATGCATTTCCGCTATGCTTTACTCATTATTGCTGATTACGTATTATTACTTTTATTTAGCAATTGTTAACATTTGCCATGTGAACATATATACAAGTATAAGTATTTCCATATCGACCTGTGTTACGTGATTTTGCAAGATTTTGTTGCAAGAGTATAAAAATGTTGAATTCTTTCAAATTCCATCAGTCGATGAACTCATTATTTAATTACTCTCAAATTTGGTATTTTCTTGCTTTATATTGAAGGCCATAAACGTATGTTCAGTTTTACTGCTATATTTTCGTTCGCGTTAGCTAAAATTATATATTATTGTATTGAGTTGATGTGGAAAACCAGAGAATCGAAACTCATTATATTAGGGTTATGACGCTTAAACTAAGATATAGACCAATAAAATATGAAAATTACTTTAACGTGTACATTGGAGCAGAGAAGGGAAAATATGCTTAGCATTAAGTTTGACAAAGCATAGGTTCACTCTAGAATATACATTATCTTGAAGTAATTTTATACTTGTATATAAATAATAATACTCATGATATAATAGGAGTATATTCGGCGTAAAACTTTTTAGAATAACGAAAATCATTATTAGTAGTATATGGGAATTTCAAATTGTGTTATGTAGCAAGTAGGAGTGGTTGTACTCCGATTTCCCTTATTTTTGCTCCACAATATACGAATATTAGAAGAACGCTACGTACCGAATTTCGTTGACATCGGTAAAGCATTTTGCAGGATATGGATATTCACCTAAATGTGCCATGTTCATCGTTCAAATTTGTCACCGGTTCCTACTACATATAGACATCTTATATCAGCTAGAGTGTAAAATTTCATGTCTATTTCGTATTTAGTTATTGATTTATAGTACTTTTAATAGTATTTAAGAAAATCGTTATTTGGGAAGTGGGTAGGGCTATAATCTGATTTCGCCTTTTTCTTCACTATCGTAAGAATGGTTCAACAGAATTGGTTTGTACGAATTTGGGTAATATGTAAAATATGATTTTAGGTGATACAAACAACCGTTAAGTTAATAGAACTATTAGACTCAGTAATAACATTGAGTAAAAAAATTATAAAGCGCATGCGGCTTCGTCTGGTCTCATATGGCTGATCATTCGGGTCAACGTTTTTGTGATGTGTTCCACCCAAACCAAATGAAAAAGTAAATAAATATATAACAAAAAAGTCTCGAACTCACATAACATGTTGAGTAACGCTTGATGCAACAATTGATTCGGCAAAAATTTTATGTACGGCCACAAATCAAAAAGGCGATTTTAATGTGCAAACAATGCACTTGAGCGCTGCTACTATGAATTGTGGACTCTATGTTAATTTCTTTCAGAAAACGGTATGTTACTCGTACTGTCTTTGTATGCTTTGCGGCAAACATCTCGAGCTATGTTCAGATCTGACTACTACGACTTTTCTCGCAGCTTTTACTCCCTTTGTCGGACGACGCGTGTTTCTTTAAAAAATTATGAGCGGTAATGGAAAAAACTTTGTCGGAGCTCAAAGAATCACGTTTGTAAAATTCATGAAATAACTCCCCAGAAATTGTAAAAAAAGTTCCACTCATAAATTCTATTATTAGGAGTTTATGACATTGCTTACGCGTATTGAACCCGTACTAAATGTACGACCTATCGCACCATTCTGGCAATAAACGTCGAATATCACAGTTATTGCACCTGAAAATTTATTCAGAGGGGTTCCACATCTCGTCATACCCGAGGCAGAAGAAGACTCACTCACTTTAATAAACCGATGAGAAAAAATCAAGATTTTTCATTATGTATTCTGTCATAAATGGAAAACTTTTTTCATGCAAATTTTATAGAAGTAAGTTTGCAAGTATCAAATGAATACATTTGATTTCACCCTTTATATTGGTTTATAATTGATGCTGAGAACAGCGGTCGTAGGAGGAATTCTCCCCGATCATTAAGAAACATTTTGAGAGGTTCCGACCGAATCACAGGACGGAATGACATGAGATTTTGTACAGCTCTTCACTTATTCCGCAGAAGGTCCTCATGGAGGCCTTTTTTGCAAAATCACCGTCGATTTTACATTCTATATATATATAAAAGAAAATCGTGTTAGTGACACAATTTATAACTCAATAACGACTGGAAATTGGTGGGGTGGTGGCTTAGAACGAAGGGACGGACATGGGCTAATTTTTATATTTTTGTTTTAAAAGTGAAGACAATAAATTTATAAGAACATTATATTTAAAATTATAAGCATTTGATCAATATTCATGAAATTTTTTTTTAATTAAAAAAAAAAAAAATAAAATTGCAAAGCTTTTGCTAGGTTAAAGTTATTTTTGTTTCCATGTGTATATGGATTATACTGATTGTTGATAATGAAGAAGGCGGTGTTTTTTTTTTTGTTTTTACATACCATATGGAACCGGTAAGGCATTTATAATATCACACCATAGGCAGATGTATCGCTAGGCATGGCAGCTACTTTGTTAGATGATGAACGACACACATATGTACATTCATAAAAAACCAAATAGAACACGTAATATTAAAAAATATAGTGGATTAGCTATGTGTACTGTCGAGAAAAAGTACAGTTAAAATTTCAGATGAGTGAATATATTATGCCAATAGTGATATGTTACCCTTGCCAACTTCCATGCAAGCGAAGCTGCGGGTATAGCCAGGTATCGCAATAAAGTAAATAGTTGGAAATGTTATACCTAGCCTTTGAAATATCCAATGAAAAGATATATAATACATATCGCCCTAGTTTTGTTTATTCAGCGTTGTTCATTCAAAACGCCTGTGAACGTCAGTATGCTTGATAAGAAATAAGCATCCATTACCATAACGCATTTTTGCGGTTCGTATGTTTACCTTTTCCATTAACTCTCGCACTATTCCGTTCCAAACTTTTGTGTCAGGGTTGAATACTCCATACATATTATCAGGTACTAATTCAATCTTATATTGAAATCCCATTTGAGTGGCAATGGCTTTTAGGAGATCAATACAAAATCCTTCAAAGCGATCATTTCCTGTTTGACTTATGCCACTTTTCACCATAACGTAAGGTTTTTCTTGGCGTGTCATGACAATTAACGTTGTATTACTTGAATAAGTGTCATAGAAAGCGGTCGAATCGGTAATGTTAACACCGAATTCAGGTTTCCAAAAACCAACTTTTTGAATTTTCTCTCGCTTTAATTTAAGCAAATCGATTTGAAATAAATTTCGACGTCCCTCAGTGAAATGTACACGGCCTGTCAATCCATTCATAGAAGCCTGCAATATAATGTTATATAATAGAACATGGAACTTTAAAGTGTTTTACCGAATTAATATAGTTATATAGCGACAGTCCATCTCTCCATGGCAATTCGTTTTTGCAAGAAATATTATGCCAACTCAATAAATCCTTCCTTTCAAGCTCCGTAAGACCAGCTGCGACGGAGTACACCGAATCGAACATTAAAGCTGATTGTGCCTTTAGCAAATCAAATAAATAGAGAAAAACATATTTCAAAATATATGTGTGTTAAATGCTTAAGCAAAGAGTTGAATTAAAGAATTAGACAAATTATGTATCCAGTATCTGAGTTATACTATAATCATCATAATGCAAATTTATCTCATAATACCATAGGGCAATTCAGAATCTGGTGCAATTGGTCTTGCATCTTTGCAATTACAAATTAGCGAGCATATTTTTGCTTTTACACTAACAAAATATACAGCGATGTATCTGCTACGCCCTTGCAAATTAGCAACACCTTAACGCCATTGTAATATTTGTAACACTGGTTTGCAAATTATCAGCTGCTGTCAAAAATAAAAACATTAGGGGGATTCTCTTGCTCTTGCAAAACCCTTGCACGGTGCAAGAATTGCAGAACTTTCCTCTTGATACAACGGCACAACAACAAACACAAGCAGAAAATTATTTGCAATGCCTGTAAAATATGTCAGACCAAAACCCATGTTTATTTTCGCGCAATGACACGTGAAAAAATAATTGAAACCCTGTGCTTGCTGTCATTTTACTTAAATACATATTTTGACGTTAAATTGTTGAGGAAGGTAAATTGTTAATAGATTTTATAATTTCTTTTTAAATTGTAAAGATTTATTGCAGTTTTTTTTTGTTAAGAATGAATGAAGGTCCGCCAATGTACATACAATAGCCATGCACAATAGTCATTTACAATAAATTGCCCGAATCAGCCGTTCATATATCCTAGACTCTGCAATGGGTGCTATCGTGCCCTTGTATTTTTCGGTATAGGATTGTTGCAATCTGCAATCTTGCAAGAAACTTGTAAACAAAGAGAAGAAATGGAGCCAACCGGTTTGAATAAAATAAGGCTAAAACGCGAAAAGCCGAATTAAAAGTGGAGCGAAAAAGAAATCCAGAGTACACTGGATTTCTTGCAGGAAGCTCCAGAAGAAAAAGTGAAATTTGTGATATGTGGCGCTTAAAAATAATTGCTTACCTTCAATGTCCATAATTTTTCAGCAGCTTCATAAAATAAAGCGTCAGTTTATTTTTCCCTAAAACCTTTTTTCGGCATATTTTCCAATTTGTGCGGAAATTTTGTTTACAAACAATGTTTTTATTCACCGATCAGCTGTGAATTAATGGTCTTTGCAAGGGTTGCACAGAAACCACAAAAAAGACGTTCATTGTTGATGGTAAATATTTGCAATTGCATAATTTTGCAAACTTAGATGCACAAGATTCTGAATTGCCCTTATATGTTTAAACCTTAATAATCCACTATTGAACAAAATACTCTATAAGTTAAGCTTTTTAGTTATTAAATAACTAAAAAAATATATTTTTTTTAGCGGAGCTGCATTGGGGCAGCGCTACCGCGTATCTTTATTTGAGTTATCAAACTGAAACTTAGCTTAACAAAATTACAATATTTATACTTAATTCTAAGCAAAATAATATTCCGTGGCGTGATTCGTTTCCACGAATCTTATTCTGCACAACAGGTAGTGCAGACGCTGACCATGCACTTTTTGGAGCATTTCGGTCACACGTGCCGGAAGAAGCCGATACTTATTAGTAACAAGTGCTGTGTTAAGTCTTCCCCTCTTAAATCGATTGTCCCCAATCGGTGTTGCTCGTAGGGTGTGCCGTTGTTATTTGTAAAAAAGGACCTTTCCGCACGTTTACTACGTCGTCTGCACTAGGATCAGGTGACAAATATACTTTTTGACGATTTTTATATAAAATGCTATTATAACGATTATAATTATGACAATTATTATTACATCAGAACTTAAGCTAATTATTGAGGAACTGTCGCTTTTATTTATCAAAAATTCAATATCGTTTTCATCATGGAGTTGTTTCACATACTATGGTTCCAGTCGTAATTCTTTATTAGCAAAATTTGTATTTTCTTTAATTTTAGTTATAACATTTGGTAATACAAAGGATTCATATACTTCCTTTTTTACATTGATATATGATCTGTTAAATACGCTTATTTCGCAACTTTAAATTTTATTAAGAAGAGTCTCTTTGTTTTATATTTTGTTTATTACAATTTTGTGTAATTTTTTATTGGAAATTTTTATATATTAGTGTGCCTGGTAGCACTTCGTTTACAGATTGCTCATTACAAATTCTGAGCTTACAAAGCTGCTTCTTCAAATTTTAATATATTTGTTAAACATTGATCCTTCTCTTTACTTAAGTTTTTCTCCAGATTATCCTTAATAGCTACATTGTACATATTATTATCTTCATCTACTAGTACATCGCATTTGTCTAAAACTAATGATTTATTGTTTATATTGGGAAGGGGTTCAATTTTGATTTGGAATAGGATGCTGTTGGAATATTGAGGTATGAGGACGGTTATAATGATCGTGTTATCCTGGAAAAGTACTGCTGTTTTTATGTGGCTATAGCTTTCGAAATCGGTAATGAGATTTAGTTCTGTAGATGTCAGTATATCTGTTGGTATTATGCCTAATTTGCTTGAAAAAATTATCTGTCCAATGTCGTCCACGTCTTTGTGTAAAAGCGATATATCGTTGTTAACCTGGTAGGTGTGTTTGCTTGAAAAAATTATCTGTCCAATGTCGTCCACGTGATTGTGTAAAAGCGATATATCGTTGTTAACCTGGTAGGTGTGTTTAATGAATTGAATGTTGTCTTCCAAAGTCTTAATCCTATTCTGCGCTGTTTCATTAAGTTCGTTTATGTAATTACTGACAATAATTTGCTGCTTAATTTATATGGTCCGTAACGTTGTTTATTTGTCCGGAAATGAGGTTGCTAAAGTATAATAAATTATTAATATTTTGTGCATCTGTTCTTTCGCTTTTATTCAATTGTGTAAGTGCGTCGCTAATTTCTTTTTCGTCGTCGCTGTCCATGGTACCTGCTCTGTATTTTAAACCTTTCCCTATGATATTAAGGAGACCTTGTTTAGATTTAAAATTTGGGTGTGAACCTTCTAGCTTCGCTTCTAATAAAATTAAATTTTTGTGAGTAGTGTCAAACTTTGTTGTCTGTCCTCGAAAGTAGTTTGCTTTAGTGTATTAATGTTGCCCGAAATGAGTGAAAGTGTTTCCTCATATTTGGTTAAGTTGATAAAATGTAGGACTTTATAATAATGGTTAATTGTCCTTACTTCTCCTGTCTTAATTGGTAGATATCCATTATTGTTTGTCAAGTCCTGAACGTAAATTTGTTGGGTTTTTGTAGTGGGTGCCAATATAATTAGGATAAGGTAAATTTGTAGGTTTTCCATTTCGAAGTTTTTCCACCTGCAAATAATTTTTTCTTCTTAACATTGTTTTATGTTGTTTTTGTGAACAATCCTGTCTGTTTTAGTTTTAACGGTGGTATTATAATTCTGCGCGACAATTTCTTTCCGAAATCTAGGTGATAACTTAATTCCTAATCTTTTATTTATCTTAACAAAAATTTCATCTCCTTCAAAATATTGTTTGGGTGGCGTTCGGTTTTTATAGTGGTAGGAAAGATCAGCCAATTGCTTTTCCTGAAGCCTTTTTATACTCTCGCAACAAAGTTGCTAAGGAGAGTATTATAGTTTTGTTCACATAACGGTTGTTTGTAAGTCCTAAAACTAAAAGAGTCAGATATGGGGTTATGTATACCAAAGTGATCAGGGTGACGAGTAGAGTTGAAATCCGGATGTCTGTCTGTCCGTCCGTCCGTCTGTTCGTCCGTCCGTCCGTGCAAGCTGTAACTTGAGTAAAAATTGAGATATCATCATGAAACTTGGTACACGTATTTCTTGGCTCCATAAGAAGGTAAAGTTCGAAGATGTCAACCAAACTCTATAGAGTCGTTTCCTTCAGGCATTCCCATATACAGTTCAAAAATGGAAGAAATCGGATATTAACCACGCCAACCTCCCATACAAAGGTTATGTTGAAAATCACTAAAAGTGCGTTAACCGACTAACAAAAACGTCAGAAACACTAAATTTTACGGAAGAAATGGCAGAAGGAAGCTGCGCCGAGGCTTTTTTTAAAAATGGAAAATGGGCGTGGCGTCGCCCACTTATGAACCAAAAACCATATCTCGGGAACTACTCAACCGATTTCAATGAAATTCGGTATGTAATATTTTCTTAACACCCTGATAACATGTACGAAATATGGGTGAAATCGGTTCACAACCACGGCTTCTTCCAATATAACGCTATTTTGAGTTCCATCTGATGCCTTCTCTGTATAATATATACATTATAAACGCATATACCGTGTGAGGCAGACGTGTTTTTTTTTGCGATCCTAAAACTTTGTAGATATCCAGTTTTTTTTGTTGTGAAAAATAGTGGTTGTTCGAGTGAAACATCCCAGATAGTGAACCACATGTGTGGATACCAAATCTAGAGGAAAAGATAAGTACACATTGATTTTTTAATAACATAAATTTTCATTTGCACTTACCTTTCCGTTTTTTGGGCAATATTTGGCAAATATAGCCTTTTTCCCTTCCAATAACGTGCATTTAATAATTTTTTGTTCTGCCGTTTTTTGTGTTGATCGATCAGCTGTTCCCCTCCTCGTGTTTTCGTTTTCCTTTTGGTTTGCAAATTGCCAACCATCGAAAACACAAATCAGCTGTTCTTTATTTTGGTTTTGGCATTGCCAACCATCTTTTTTGTTTTTAATTTTTAATTTTATTTAAGTAGTAAAGTTTGGGACAGAACATATATACCAAAGGGTGTTCCCAAACTATTCTTTCGCAGAGGATATGGCCTCTGAAAATAGTATTGGGCTAACACCGGAGAATCCTTTCCGAAGGAACTCCAAAATGATGAGAACGCCACCCAATGGTAAAAATGAGGAGTCCGCCGCTACTGGACCAAATAAGCGAGGAGATATTGCTGCCCAAGAAAGCAAATGGGGCAAGCCTGAGGAGTTTGAAAAAGATGAAACGGTTAGCATCTTTTGCAGCCTGAGTAAAAATATTGAAGATCTAGAAATGATGATGGCCGGCCAAAGGCATATTAATCAAGCTATGCGCGAATTAGTAAGCAGCATAGTGATATTACATGCCAAAACGGAAAAATTGGAAAATCAAGCGAGAAGAGTTTTGATAGGGAAACCATCGCAAGTACCCACCACTGGAAGAGATGCAAATACCCCTAAAAGAATGCGAGAGGCAACAGGCTATCAACCACCTACAAAAAAGCAAAAAAATGTAAACGAAAAGCCGCAATTGTTGTACAGTGGAGAAGCAAAATTAACCCAAGAGGAAAATACGACTAGTCTAAACACAAGTGAAAGATGGGTAGACGTTGTAAAAAAGAAGAAACCTTTGGAAAGGAAGATCAGAACAAAACCAGATGCCATAATCATAACAAAGAAGGATGGTGCGTCATATGCAGATATTCTGCGAAAAATTAAAAGCGACAGCGGGCTTGAAGTACTGGGTTCAAATGTAACCCATATTCGTAAAACGCTAAAAGGAGATTTACTTATTGAACTAAAAAATCGAGCAGAGACGAAAGCCGAATCTTTCCAAAGCGCCCTGGAGGGGGTGGTTGGCGAAATGGCTAAGATTCAACCAAAGACCCACAACGTCACGATTACGTGAAAAGATCTCGATGAAATTACAACTCCTGAAGAAATCTGCGCAGCACTAAAAAGGGAGTGCGGAATCGAAAATCTGGAGATATCGAGTGTGAAAAGTCTGCGAAAAACGCGTAGTGGCACGCAAATAGCACTTGTATGCTTGCGTGCTCAAGATGCCAAGGCCGCACTTAAAATAGGGAAAATAAAGATTGGGTGGTCGATCTGTCGGCTTCGAGAATATTCGCCTGTTCCCAGATGCTATAAGTGTTTCCACCTGGGTCACATGGCGCGAAATTGCTGCAGCTCGACAGACAGATCGTCCCATTGTACACGCTGTGGAACCGCGGGACATTTAGCGAAGGTATGCACAAACGTCCCGAGCTGCATGCTCTGCAAAGGGGAGCACTCAGTATTGAGCACGACTTGCCCAAAGTATCTCGAGATGATGAAGTCTCTAAGTAAATGAGTGGCTTTGTTTTGTAAGTAAATGAGGATACTACAGTTAAACCTTAACCATTGTGCAGCGGCCCAGGATCTGCTAGAACAGACAGTCATAGAAGAGAACATTGATGTCGCCATACTAAGTGAACAATACTCCCAGCGTCCGGAAAGCACATGGATTGCAGACAAATCTGGCAAAGCAGCAATATGGTCCTGCAAAGGTCAACCTTTTAAGACCTGCTCCAGAGAAGCTTATAACTGCTTCACATGGGCCAATATATATGGAATATATTTTGTAAGTTGCTATGCTCGTCCCAGCGCAGCAATCACCGAATTCGAAAATTTCCTTTTAAGACTTTCATTAGAAACCAGAGGCAAAACACCGATTATAATAGCGGGTGATTTTAATGCCTGGTCAACTGCATGGGGCAGCAGATGCACAAACCATCGAGGGCGGCTAATTCAAGAATACCTGAGTCAAACGCACCTAACAATAGTGAACACCGGAACACAAAATACGTACCAAAAAGAGAATAAAGGTTCTATTATTGACATTATGTTTGCGAATGTTTCGCTTAGTAGGCACATTAAGTGGGCGGTGTCAAACATGTACACAAACAGCGATCATATGGCAATTATGGCACAAATCTCGTACTCCCGAGAGCCCGAACTTCTTAGCAGAAACACTTTCCGAAAGCGAAGCTGGAAGCAACAGGAGTTCGACCCAGACTTGTTTGAGCTAGTCTGGAGTGCATCAAAAGTATCAGGTGACGACGCCGCCCACTTGGTATCGACAGTGCGAAATAAACTGGTCGCAGCATGTGATGCGTAGAATATCACATCGCAATAAGCGGCGGCCTGTGTATTGGTGGAATGAGGAAATTTCCACGCTGACAAAGCTTTGTCACTCAGCCAGACGGCGTCTACAGCGTAACCGGAGTGAAACAAACCAAAACCGCCTTAGAGATGAATATAAAAGCTACAAGAAGCTCCTAAAGTCGGCAATTACCCGGAGCAAAAAATCATGTTTTGAGAAGCTATGTGAGGAAGCAAACATTGACCCATGGGGAACTGCTTACAAAATCTGTATGTCGAGATTTAAAAATAAGCAGCAGCAACCTAAAGATGCCTCTTTTATGGGAAAAGTCGTCGAAACATTGTTCCCGAGACACGACCAGATTTCCCATGCTAAGCGACGAAACGAAGCTGCAGTTTCACCCCCGTTTGTCACGGAAGATGAGCTATTGGCCATAGCTAAGAAAATCAAAAACACCAAAGCGCCTGGGTTGGATGGGATACCCAACAGGGCCCTGAAGGAAGCTATAAGCTCAAAGCCTCAACTATTCGCTAAAATGTACAACGCGTGCATAAAGGAAGAGATGTTTCCCGAGGCGTGGAAAATACAGCGATTGGTTCTGCTCCCAAAACCAAAGAAACCACCTGAAGAACCCTCATCGTACCGACCACTGTGTATGCTCGACACAATGGGTAAAGTGTACGAAAATATAATAAGAAACCGCTTTGAGTTAGCAATCCAGAAAGCCGGCGGACTATCAGAGAGACAATACGGCTTTATAAAAAAGAGATCCACGATTGACGCACTACGAGAAGTCGTTGATACTGCGAAATGTGCAGTAAGTGGCAAAAGATGGAAAGGTGGCACAAAAAAGTACTGCGCGCTGATTACCCTGGATGTCAAGAATGCATTCAACTCGGCAAAATGGGCACACATAATCAAAGCCCTGGATGAAATACGCGCCCCTGAATACCTCATAAACATTATATTGAGCTATTTTAAAAACAGAAGGCTGCTTTTTGATACAGACGAAGGTACCAAGAGTTACTCTATATCGAGTGGAGTACCTCAAGGGTCAGGGTTAGGCCCACTATTATGGAACCTCATGTATGACGGGGTGCTAAAAAGACAGCAACCAACAGACGTGAAGCTAATAGCGTATGCGGACGATCTCATGGTGGTAGCAGTGGCCAAACAATTAGCCCACCTAAGAAACAAATGCAATGAGTGCTTAAATGGTCTACGGCATTGGTTCTCTTCTATGAGTCTGGAACTGGCGGAGCAAAAAACTGAAGTTTTGCTCATAAGCACCAGGAAGGTAGAAGAACAAATAGAGGTCACCATAGGGGAGTGCGAGATAACCTCGCAGCCGCAGCTGAAGTATCTGGGAGTAATATTAGATTCTAAATTAAAATTTAAAGAACACCTGGAGTATTCCTCCAGTAAAGCAAACAAAATTTACAATGCTCTATCGAGAATGATGACCAATACAGGCTGTGAGCGTTCCAGCCGGCGATTCTTACTAGCGAAAGCAATGAGCTCCGTAATACTGTACGTAGCACCAGTATGGATACAGGCAATGGATATAAAAGCGTATGCTAAACAAATAATTGCCGTGCATAGGCTTTCTGCAATTCGAGTAATAAGTGCTTTCCGGACAATATCAACCGACGCTGCTGAAGTATTAGCCAGCATGCCGCCCATTGACATCCAGGGAGATGAACTCGAGCGTTTATATCATCTATCAGCGCCTAAAACAGTATCGGCAAAGACAGAGGAGAGGAACAAAAGCATTAAATTGTGGCAGGAGCGGTGGAATTCCTCATCTAAAGCGCGTTGGAACCACCGACTGATACCGGACATCCACTCGTGGATAGACAGACGACATGGAGACCTAGACTTTTATCTGACTCGAATACTTAGTGGACATGGGTGCTTTAGAAGCTACCTTTTCAGATTCCACAATGACATTAGTCCGAACTGTCCGACATGTACGGAGCATATAGAAGACTCTGAGCATGTACTATTTTATTGCCCTCGATTTTCAAATACAAGGGAAAAACTAAAAACCACACTCGGTGGTGGTTTTACGGTCGATAATTTTACGAAACTCATGTGTCAGTCGACTGATAATTGGAAAGCTGTCAGCGAAGCGTCAGCATCCATAATGACAAAACTGAAACTTTTTGAACAAATTAGGCGTCCGTCAGTCCGCACAATAGAGGAGACTTAAATGTCCTGTCCCTCCCACGAAGTAATATACTTAATCGGTGGTTCCGTGGGAGAGCCATGAGTTGGGAGTAGGTTAGGTTTAGCGGATTAAAGTTCCGCACTCCGGTTTTCGATGCTTCCCCCTACTATACATACATAAGGAACCAATGATGATGGCGGAATAAAACTTTACACAAATACGGTATTTGAAAAATATGTAAATGACGGATAATGAAATCTCGATTATCACTTTATTGTGCGAGAGTATAAAATGTTCGGTGCCACCCGAACTTAGCCCTTCCTTACTTGTTTTCGTTTCTTTTCTTTCCTCTTCTATTAGCCTGTGGTCGCTACTGACCCGTCTTCCGAAGAAGATTTTAATGGGTTTTTTCCCGTTGTTGAATGAATATTGTAGTTATATTTTTTGGTTGATTGTTCCAAAAGTTCGAAATATTTTGGTGCCAAATTCGTTCTCTATCATAAAGTTGATGGACGCTGAGTTAAAGGATCTTTCATTATCTATTACCAATGTTTAAGGTACAAGGAAGAAGAGAAGGTCCCTTAAAGGTTGTCTGATATCCTCTGTTGCCTTTGATTTAATGGGTTTTGCGATAGCATACATTTTATGAGAATTTGTCCATTGCTGTCAGAACTAGCTTTTTGCCTATCAATAACATATCTACGTGGATTATTTGTCCAGGGAAATTAGGTATGGGTGTGGTTTGTAGCTGCGGCTTTGATGGGTGGCGATCGTACTTGTTCTCTTTACAAGTAACGCATTTTTTTATTATCTTATTTATTTTATTCGCCATACTTGAAAAATATAATTTTTCTAAAATTTGTATCTTATTCTCCTTGCAATTTCTATGCGCTCTCTTATGTTCATTTAAAATAATATTTTCTTGCTCTTCCTCTTTTGTTGTGTCTTCCACTTGGAACTGCGAAAACCTAATGTTATATTTGTCAAAGTGAAGGGGTAAATTTCTTGTTTCTTGCTCATAATGTCCTCCGTTTTGATGCAGTTTATTACGGACGGATTTAAATATCTTCTTAAAATAGAAATCAAATTTTGTTCGCAGTAATCAGGTTCGGTTACTATATGACGGTGGTAGGTGGGAAACATGATTAAAAATATTTGAATTTTAAATGCGTTAATTGGTGCTTCAACGCAGTATATTAAATTGTGGGATGAGCTATCTTCCGAATTTGTCGCTATTGATAGCGTATGCAAATCTGATTCTTGGTGTGGAATTCTTGATAGTGCGTCGGCCACGACGTTTGTTCTACCTGGTTTATAGTGCATTTCACAACTGTATTCTTCTAGTATTGCTTTCCAGCGTTTCATCTTGCTATTAGCATTCTTGTTGATTAAAGCATAAGTTAATAGTTGGCGCTCGGTGAATATTTTTACTCTGGTCGATCCATACAGATAATTACGAAATGAATTCATTGCCCAAATGATGGCTAACATTTCTTTTTCGTTTCGGCAGAGTGCTCTTCTGCTTTGCTTAATGTCCTAGATAAAAATGCTATTGGTCTATCTGACTGAGACAATACTGCGCCTATGGCGAAGTTGGACGCATCTGTGGTCAGCTCAAATTCTTTCCTGTAATCCGGATACGTGAGGATGATATCCTCTGAGGTGAGGAAATTTTTTATTTTCATGAAAGCTTTTATCACTTCTCTATTCAAATTTATTTTTATGTGAGTAGATTTATTCTTTGACGTACGACCGTCTTCCCCTCTTAAAAGAGATGTTAGAGGTTTAGCGCAATCTCTTATAAAACGCCGGTAGTACCCTGACATGCCGAGGAAGCTGCGAAGTTGTTTTAAATTTTGTGGTTGTGAAAAGTTTGAAATGGCTTCAAATTTTTTTGGGTTGGTTCTTGTGCCAACCGGTGTGATTACATATCCTAAGAATTTTAGTTCTTTTTTGAAGAATTTACATTTTCCTAAGTGCACTTTCATATTAGCGTTTTCTAATGTTTTAAACACTTTATATATGTATATGTTCGAAGTGTTCCTCTTCTCTTTTGCTAAAAACAATTATATCATCGATATGCTTCTTCTTCTTCTTAATTGGCGTAGACACCGCTTACACGATTATAGCCGAGTTAACAACAGCGCGCCAGTCGTTTCTTCCTTTCGCTACATGGCGCCAATTGGATATTCCAAGCGAAGTCAGGTCCTTCTCCACTTGGTCCTTCCAACGGAGTGGAGGTCTTCCTCTTCCTCTGCTTCCGGCGGCGGGTATTGCGTGAAATACTTTCAGATCCGGAGTGTTTTCATCCATCCGGACAACATGACCTAGCCAGCGTAGCCGCTGTCTTTTTAATTCGCTGAAGTATGTCGATGTCGTCGTATATCTCGTACAGCTCATCGTTCCATCGAATGCGATATTCGCCGTGGCCAACGCGCAAAGGATCATAAATCTTTCGCAGAATTTTTCTCTCGAAAACTCGTAACGTCGACTCATCGGTTGTTGTCATCGCCCAAGCCTCTGCACCATACAGCAGGACGGGAATTATGAGCGACTTATAGAGTTTCATCGATGTCATCATCGATATAAACGTAGCAACATTTCCCTATGTGTTCTCTTAATATATCATCTAATGCGCGTTGAAAAATAGATGGCGCATTTTTTAGGCCAAATGGTAGTCGAGTAAATTCGTATTTCCCATTGTTGATAGAGAAAGCAGTTTTTTCAATATCAGATTTTTTTAGTGGAATCTGGTGAAAACCACTTTTAAGGTCGAGAACTGAGAAGAAATTGCTATTACCTAGTACCACGCTGGGGAGTTGTACGGTGATCTAGATGGTCTAATTATACCATCGCTTAAAAGCTTTTCTACCTGAGATTCCACTTCCTGTTTCAATGCTGCAGGATATGGATAGAATTTTGTATAAACAGGGGAATCGGATGTTGTCCGAATTTGTCCGACAACTTTTGTTGTATAGGTTAGCTTTTTGTCAGGTTCAGAAAAAAGCTTTAGGTATTTATTTACGATGTTTTCCATCGTGTTCATTTGATTTTCTGAGAGGTTTCCCTCATCTACATTAATTGCGTTCACTCGCTGTGAGGGGAGCTGTTTGAGGTGAACTTTAAAGCCGTTACTTAAGGTCATGTAAGTTTCGCCAGTGTATATAATGGCTTTAAATTCCCGAAGGGTATCATTCCCTAGAATACCGCCAAATGTTTTGAGAAGTAGCATTAGATAGAATTTAAGTTTATCTTTAAAGTTAAAAAGTTGAACATAAGTATGTTTTCTGATTTCTAAATTTCCCGCAATATATTTTGCAAAAAAGGGATTGTCGTTTTGGATTCTTTTTTTTGCCAGCTCTGGCTTAACATAATTTTTACTGGAACCTGTATCCACTAAAAATTTCAAAATTCTGCCGCTCTCCGCCATTACTTCGAAGAAGGGGAGCGAAGAGCTAATTATTCTAAAAATGGATATCGCTTTTTTCACCAAATTTTCCGTCTTCCTGTGAAGCTGTGTCAATGTGAAATGTTCGTTGCTGTTTCCTTCGCTGTTGATTAGGAAATTGTTGTGGCCTATTGCCAAAGTGCCCACTTTCTTGGAGTCTGTTTATATAGTTAACGCGGCGAGAGTGTATGCTCGGGTCGACGTCCATGGGCTCTGGACGTGGCGGCGGTTTCGGAGGTCTTGAGGAGTTATTATCGTAGTGAAAATTGTTATATTGTTGTTGCCTTGGTTGCCATGTTGTCCGCTGTGGTTGGGGTAAATGCGCTAGCTGGGGGTAAAATTGGTGCCTTTGTGGCTGTGGAAAATTCCTTCTTGGAGGGGTGGAGGCTGTACTAGTCTTCCATTGTACGCATGGTTCATACGAAACTTTTGGTTCTGTAGTTTTAAACAGAGAGGAAGAACTTGCGGCAGGTCTGCCGGCTCTCATATTCCAAATAGTCTAGGTAGATCCACGTTAGCCCTCTTATAAAAGTATCTAATGTTTTTTTCTCTATATGCTTGTGTCAGCATGCGAAGAGATTCGTTGCCCATATCGAGACAACCTAATTTATTTAGTATCAATGAAAGGTGGCTATACACCTGTTGATAAAAATCTGAATATGTTCTATTTCCTTGGACCAATGTGGTCATTTGATATTCTAATGTTGACAAGTCGCGTTTGTCACCGTAGTGCATAATTAGACATTTCGAAACTGATTGCCAATCAAATGGCGTATAGTATGCTTCCAATGCCGCATTGGCATTGCCTATTATTTTGTTCCGTATTACGCTTAAAATTCTATAATTCTTCGGTGTCCCCTTTTGAGGTTCATGTATAGCTAAAACCCGATCTAAGATTTTTTTCCATGAGTTGAATTCTCCTGGATTGCCGGAGTATTCCTTTAGACATTTTACGATGTCACGTATCCTATCCAATTCGCCTAAGTTGTTCCTATGTTCTATGTCTATTGTTTGGTCCATAATGTCGGTTGCAATTGCATTTGGGTGTAATGCCGCATGTACCACTTGCGGTCCCTGTGTCTTTACTATATCTGAAGCTATACTAGCTATGAGCCTGGACAGGTCGTCCATGCTCAATTGTGTATTTTTGGATGTCTGAGGGGTATTAGGTGCCGAATTGGGGGGAAGGATTGGAGGGCGGATTAAATTATTGGTGTTCGCCTTTGTATATTTTTAATATTCTTAGTATATATAATAATATATTGATATTCTTAATATAATATCTAAGTAGTTTCTAAAGGCTGCTTCCACTTACAGGATTGTTGGGGATTCTGTTGTCGCTGCTACCACCGATAGTATTCCTTTTAGTTGCCGGGCCCGATATCTCTACTTACTGAGCTGCAATTCGCCTATTAAATATCTGCCTCGATTTTTTTCCCTGCCTGCAATATGCGTTGATTTTTGCTTCCACGAAATTTGTTGCAATAAATTTAATTTACTCTTTGGCGTATTTTGTTGCACACACACATGTATATTTTCATTAATATTTAATTCACGCACACCGCTTGCTGCCTTCAACCGTGATTAATTGCTCGCTTTTTATTTATATTTTTATTGTTATTGTATTTTATTAATTTGTGTTCTGTATTATTTTTGTAGTTTGTTAATTAATTTTGTTTGTTTTATTAAAACTGAAATGATTTGTATCCCTGAACTTGCGTGTATTTTACGCTTAGCAGGTTGCAAGTCGCCACACTCTTCAATTTGTTATTCTAAGTTTTTTTCCTTAACTGTTTGCAGATTTAGTTTTTTAAGCAGTCTTTCGATATTAGGTTTGTATTATTGCTTTGTTCGTTCTTGTATTATTGCTTTGTTCGTTCTTTCACTTGTGCACTCTTTTCTTTAGTTGTTTGGTATTTGTTACACATGTCTTTGTTTTTTTTTTTTTTTTTTTTTTGCTTTAAATTTTATTCATAATATCTCCGCGTTTTTTAGCGGAGCTGCATTGGGGCAGCGTTACCGCGTATCTTTATTTGAGTTTTCAAACTGAAACTTAGCTTAACAAAATTACAATATTTACACTTAATTCTAAGCAAAATAATATTCCGTGGCGTGATTCGTTTCCACGAATCTTATTCTGCACAACAGGTAGTGCACACGCTAACCATGCACTTTCTGGTGCATTTCGGTCACACGTGCCGGAAGTTGTAAGCCGATACTTATTAGTAACAAGTGCTGTGTTACCTTATATGAATGAATAAACAAGAGGTTATAGAAAAAATATGCGAAATTCACTTAGCTCTTTTTACAATAATTAGTGTCCAAAACTTGACTAGTAGTATTTAGTTTATTCCGTTTTTTAGGATCAAATAAAACCTCGCAACTGTAACGTCCTTATTTTAATTAAACGAAGTCTATTAAATGAACGCCTTCTACTTTTGCATCAAATTGAATGTTTAATTTAGCATAATTAAAATAATCCGATTTAGATCGTTTTGTTTGATGATTTGTTGCGATTTTGAAAGTAATTTCTTAATATCACTCTCATATAAACCATCCTTAATATCTTCAGAAATGAATTGATTTTGCTGAGATTCAGCAAGGATTTGCAGATGGCAATTAGGTCGTAAGGTTAATTTGTGATAACTCGCGTGACACCTATACATTGAGGTTCATTAAAATTGTTGCAAACGAAACCGAAAACGAAAACGAATCGAAGACAAATTTTTTGGTGAAATTGAAGTCAATTACCGACTCGATAAAATATTCAATGGCTCATAAATCATTGAAACCTCGAGAAGTAATAACCGAAAATATTTGTCGAAATCTATCAGTTTGTGAGGAAGTTAGGGGAATTACAGAAAAGAAAATATGGAATTTGTAAGTATTGACGTAATAAGTGATGAGGACGCACTAAATTAAGAAACAAAATACACTAACAAAAGTAAAGTTTGAGTAGTTTTGAACATTATAAAATTGAACCCAAGCATAGACAAATGATTTTTGCAAAGAACACCAGCCGGAAGAGATTAACCCTTCAGCCAAAACAACTTTAAGTTCATTCAAATTGAAAGTCAGTTATACCTTCACTCAATATTATTTATATAAGCCTTAAACTTTTGTTAGTTAATTTTAATGAATTTGGAAAGACTATTTCTTAATACATATCATCTTATCTCATTCATACCTGATTTTCAGTTCTGTCGTAGTTGTTTTATTAGTACAATGTTATATAGTACGTTGAAAATAATATAAGGGGGGGCGGCCTGCTTCAGAGGCTTAAAAAAATCGCATATGTTTCAGGATTTTTTTTGGGAGCGAGAGAAATTGATTCAAGTGAAATTTCTAGGGTTTATAGTTACATATTTAAACATCATCTGAAAAATTTTTGGATACGAAATCTTTGATATTCTGCCTTTGGGAAGCAATTGCCCGATACATCTCGCATTAACACTTGTTGCACGGCGGACAGGATGCAGGTCGCAATTTCTAACTAAACTTCTAGATTCAAAGAGATTCATATTTGTTAATAACCTTTCTTCTAGTTAAACTAAGAAAATTCCAAAAAAAGTGTAAAATTCTACAATTTTTTTTTAATTAAAAAATTGGTTTTTGACCAAAAAATTTTTACTTTATGTTCAAACTTGACTTTTCTTAATTTAAATTGAAGATAATTTAATGCCAAACGTAATGAACTTTGCCCCCAATTCCATACGACGTTTAGTTTTTTTTTCTATCCTGCCCGCCAATTAAGAAAAATCGTAGAAATGAAAAACCGAGAAATCGCACGTCGAAGTTTTCGCTTTCTGCCCCAGCGGTCATATATCTACTAAATGCTCGGTCACTATTTACCTTCTAGCTTCGACAATATTTCGAAAAGTCCTAAGTATTTTTCATAACGTTCAGACTCGAGAATTAATTGTGGTTATAATAAAAATGTTTATCTATTGCCGGAGCGATTATCTTTACATGAGTTCCATCAACTGCTATGCGTACACATGCAGCAAGTTTTTTTTCGGAGAATGGAAACCTTGCCTTTCGTCATTTACAACTAATTTTCACACTTCCATAAAAAGTAAATATAATGGAAATACAATTTGATTTACATTGCGACTCACCTATAGCTATGTATTTTCAACACAATTTTAAACTACTCCTTATCTTTCTGTCTCTACGTTGCAAATTCATATTTATGTACAGTTGTCCTAATCGAAATCACGAAATACATTATTTACAGAATCAAAACATAAAGCATAGACAAATTTTTTTTTAAATCGTCAAGGTTGTCGACAAAACAATTTTACTGTCTCCTAAAGTCAAAAAACGTTCCGTTAAAACCGTTTTAAGCTTAATAATATGTACTTAATCTTCCGTCATCATTACCTTTGTTATACTCTCGCAACAAGTTGCTAAGGAGAGTATTATAGTTTTGTTCACATAACGGTTGTTTGTAAGTCCTAAAACTAAAAGAGTCAGATATGGGGTTATATATACCAAAACGATCAGGGTGACGAGTAGAGTTGAAATCTGGATGTCTGTCTGTCCGTCCGTCCGTCTGTCCGTCCGTCCGTCCGTGCAAGCTGTAACTTGAGTAAAAATTGAGATATCATGATGAAACTTGGTACACGTATTTCTTGGCTCCATAAGAAGGTTAAGTTCGAAGATGGGCAAAATCGGCCCCTGTCACGCCCACAAAATGGCGAAAACCGAAAACCTATAAAGTGTCATAACTAAGCCATAAATAAAGATATTAAAATGAAATTTGGCACAAAGGATCGCATTAGGGAGGGGCATATTTGGGCGTAATTTTTTTGGAAAAGTGGGCGTGGCCCCGCCCCCTACTAAGTTTTTGTACATATCTCGGAAACTACTATAGCTATGTCAACCAACCTCTACAGAGTCGTTTCCTTCAGGCATTTCCATATACAGTTGAAAAATGGAAGGATCATCTATTCCAAATGTATTACGTATACAATACTGAATTACTATGAATTTTCGAAATTAATTTTAATTACATATATAATATAAAAATGGTAAATATTTTACATAATAAAAAAAAATCTATAATTTATTCAATTATTATCTAATTCACTTTATTAATATATTTCTTAAAATATTTGATTTTAGATTTATAAAGTCACTTGACGCAATAAGTGCCAAAATGATTTGCATAACAATTTTTTTGTTTGAATTATTCAATTAATTCAAATATTATGACAGAAAATAGCAAAAAAGAAAAAAAAAACAACAAACACATGCGGGAGCTGTAGCACATGAAAATTTGCATTAGCTCTGTTGTGCTACCGCTCCCAATTTTTTGCTACCGCTACGGCAGAGCATAGCGCAGAATTTAATTTTCTGCTCCCGCTCCAGCTATAGTTTTTTACCTAACAAAACTCGGAGCAGAGTAGAGCACTTACTTTACATTGTTATGCTGAGGCTATGCTGTGGCTCCCGGCAAAGTTAGAGCGGTAGCAAGAGTAAGATGAAATGCTACGAGAGTAGCGTAGTTTTTCAAACGCTGCCCATCACCTGCGCCAACTACCGTAGGATAAGCCTCCTCAACATCGCATGTAGTCAAATATTGATATAAACACCCTACAAAAAATAATACAAAGTACGATCCAAAGTAAACAGGACTTTAAAAAAAAACAGAACAAATGGTTTTTCGGCAAAATCAATTTATTTTATTCAAAATAGTCTCCTTCTGCTTCAATACAGCTTTTTGCATGGTCCAAAAGCATGTCGAACAAGTGTTTTAGCTCGTTGGCCGGTATGGTCGCCAGTATGCCGGTGCAAGCCTTTTGAATGGCCTCTACGTCTGCATAATGCTTTCCTTTCAGGGGCAAATGCATTTTTCTGAAAAAGGAAGTAGTCGCACGGTGCCATCAGGTGAATACAGGGAGTGGTTTATCTTTAAAATGTGATTTTTGGTCAAAGAATCGGTCACAAGCGTCCTTCGAATGTTGGATTCTGAGCAATTTTTGGTCGTCAGTCAATTTTTGCGGAACAAACCATGCACACACCTTTCGTAAGCCCTAATGTTAGGTCAAAATGCGATAAATCGATATTTTGGAGATGTTCAATTCCATTTCCATGAATTTCAGTGATGATTTCGGCTGATTTTTGATGAATTCACGCACAGTTTCGATGGAATTTCCGATGATCACGGATTTTGATTGACCCACATGTTGATCGTCATTTATGTTCTGACGACCACTTTGAAAACGTTGAAACCACTCGAGCACTCTGGTACAGGATAGGCAATCATCGCCATAAACTTGTTTCAATAATTGAAATGTTTCGGTAAATGTTTTAGTAATTTTAAACAAAATTTAATGTTGGCTCTTTGTTCGAAGCTCATTTTGCACCGATGACACAATCATACTGACACTTAAAAAACACAATAACTTTACTTCCAATTGATGAAATGTCGTAAAATTCTCACTGGAAAATCGAAAAAGATAGCAGACATATAAATAAAAGGTCTGTCGCAAAAGAAACAGAACTTTTTAAATATAACTGTTTCTGGCGGCGCCACCTATTGGTGGGTATATGAAAAAAAAGTTCGATCTCTCCTTGACATTTCGTAAAAAATTTAAGACAATTGGATAACTGCAATCGATGTTATCGATCAAAAAGTGATAGCAGCTTTTGGTCATCGATCGTAAAATGCATACAAATGCATATAAAGACAATGCTGACTTGTTTTTACGATTCCGAGGGTATTGTACACCGAGAGCTCTTCTCACCTGGCCAAACGATTAATGTTGTGTTTTACCTTGGTGTTATGAAGCGTCTTTTGTCACGCATTCGTCGTGCTCGACCACAATACCGTGAGGCCTGTTGCGATAATGCGACGTGTCATCGGTCGACGCTTGTCACTGATTTTTTGACAAAAACCTCCATATTAACCATTAATCACTCACCCTACTCACCTGATCTGGCACCCTGTGATTTTTACCTATTTGGAAAACTTCATTTGCCCATGAGAGGACACTGGTTTCAGGACATTTCAGCTATCAAGAGCATTCCAAAAATTGACCTTAAACACTCATATAAAATGCTAATTGACCAGGCTAAACGCTGTATCGAAGCACACGGAAACTACTTTGAATAAAAAAGTATAACTTTTGAAAAATATTATATTTTTTTTGTTTTTTTTAACTGCAGTTCTGTTTCTTTTGCGACAGACCTTGTAGATGGCGCCACCAGAGGGCGCTAGTTTCAAAAAGTCCTGTTTACTTTGGAACGCATCTTGTAAATAAACAATATTCATTTAAATATAAACATCAAATATGAACTCTATCTTGAAATGAATCGAGATTGACTACACATTTCTACTGACCAATCAATAATTCTGGAATGCACGCAAATATATACATTCTAGCTTTTACCACCGACTTCGTCCGCATAAGTTTTTTCGTTTTCTCCCGGCTGTAAGTCCCCCTGACACAATGTCCCACTATAGTGTTCCGGTTCTCAACTTCACATCAAAATTTCTTCAAAAGCAACCTAAGCACATAATGGGTAGCTCCGAATGTTTCCTTAATAAATATAAAAAGTAAATAATGTAAATCCGTTTAAAATACTACTAACTACCTACCAACCCCCGATGTTAGACAGTGTGACATCCACAACATCGTCTGCGTAGGAAGTACTAGCTTAACGTAAGTAGTATAATAATGTAGGAAGCTAAAAATAAGAGGCCTTATTATGGTAGTACATTTTTGTAAACTATGTTCTTTACTTTTCCCTCTCTGGCCAACACATGGAGATTCCGTGGACTTGAAACACGTGAGCAAGCCACGTATAATTGTCCGTGAGAAAAACAACTCTTTTTCTAAATTAATGCCGCTACTTTAATGCTTGCCTGACCTTAATTTATCGTCTTAGTGAATGCGATTTTCAGCGGAAACTGTAATCTCTTAAACTGGAATGGCAAATCTGCCGGAATTATGGGTATATGGGGGATTAAAACATTCTCTCCTTTTGCCATTCCAGTCATAATAGTTGCTTTTACAAGATTGCGACCGAGGTGTGTTACTTGCAACCGTGTGCCATTACACAGTCTTGGTGCATCTAAATTCCATCAAAGGACAGAACGCCTATTTTCAGCCTCAGTTTGTGTGAAATTTCTTTCCCGACAGTTCAAAAAATTAAAAAAATTTAAGGGGGGATGATGTTCTTGGGTTTAAAATTTCCCCCCTGTCTACAGAGAAAAAATCAACAATATTTACCCCCACCCCGGGGAAATAATTGTCGTTTATTTTGTCCCCCCCATTCATTTTGTTTTTCCCAAAATTTTTTTACATAACCATTTTTTCTATTCCTTTATATTAGTTAGCAGTTTACCATAGACGGGAAATTATTTAGATCATCTGGATTAACCCAAAATTGCAGAATTCACGATCCAATGTAAACATGATTACCATCCTTTTTCCATACAATCTTTCAATTTTTAAAAAGAAAAAGGGACCATAATTTTCCAGATTGTACATCATTGGTTGTTGATTCTCTCTTTTGTAGACAGATTTAAAAGTTTTTGTTTATCCATAACGTTGACGGAAAAAAGATTTATTTCAACTTCTGGGGGTGCCGGGGGATAACCCAAGCCGCCCAAAATCGCCCGGAAAAAATAAAAAACCCGCCATGATATTTGGAATTCTGATGTTTTTTTAAAATCCGATTTTTTCACTTCTTTTTATGGGACATATACTTGTTTAAACCCCAAATTTTTTCATTCTGCAACATACGGCCCGCTTCCCCGTTTTACTTATATTACAAAAACCGTCATTTTTCTTTTTTTGAGTTGGTCAATGGCAGGTTTTCACCGAATTTCCGTCCGACCATCATTGAGCAGAGTGGCGGTTTTTCCGGAAGGCAACATCTTTTCCCTTTGGGGGTTTAAAACCTTTTAAAAGAAAGGTATTTCCCGTGCCTCCAGGGGCATGAAAAAACAAACCCTTTCCCCTTTTTCGATTTTTTTTTCCCAAAATTGTCAAAAACTAACCTTTGTTCTGGGGTTCAAAAGGAACAGACTCTTTTAAATTTGTTGGAAACAGTACCGGGGAATCGTTCCCGTATTAAAACGCTTCCCGATTTTGGGTTTTCTGTTTGTTCCACATTGTTTCCATAATCTGATAAATCCTTTCCAGAGAAAATTTTAACCTGGCCTTCAATTTTTGTCAGACCCTCATTGTAAATTAAATCACTGTATGTGACATTGGGGTTTGCTCTTATGTCCTGTGCAATAAATCGTTCGTCATATCATTTTTGTATTTATCCTACAATTGTTGAGATTTGAAAAGACCACATGTCGCTACTAATACAGCAAATAGCTCTCTCATCTTGCCTGCTGAGGCTATATTGAGCAGCTTCTTCCAGTGTCCACATCCCAATGGTTATCATTCTCCAGTAATCCTCTTGCCTCCACATGCCTCTCAAAATGTAGAATAATCTTGTGTGTTGTATTTTTTTAGATCATTGAAAGAGGTAGGTCCGCGCACATGGGGGTGCAAAGGGTTTACAAAAATATTATGTTTTCTTTTGAAAATGTATAAACTCGTCCAAAATCTCCCGATTTTTACCCCCCAAAAAACCTGAACAGAAATATTCTGCCGTTTCCCAGGTTTTCCTACTTGGGATCCAAAAAGGGTTTAAAACCCCCTTTTTCTAAAGAAGAAATTTTGCCCAAAATCATTTCGATCAAAAACAAAAAAAAAGTTAGAAGGTTTTTGGGAATTAAAACCGTTCGTGAAATTAAAAACAATTAAAAAAAAGTTTTTCAAATTTTCCCCAAAGCACGCTGAGATTTTCACGGTGGACGCTTTTGTGCAACGGAAATTTAACAAAGCCACACCTGGGGGTTGCCGCCGGGAAAGATTTCATGATAGGTTTTTTCATCTTTTTGGGGGTTCGAAAAAATCAATATTTCTTTTAAAGAAAGACTTTATCATTCCCTTTTTTCCAATATTTTAATGGGGAGGATGGGGGGCCCTGTGGGAAAACCAAAAAAAGGTTTTTCAATTCCCCTTTTGGGGGTTAAAATTTTAAATGAAACCACGGGCTTCTTTGGCCCTTTTGCCCGGGGAAATGTTTTAAAGGTTTACTTTTGGAACAACAATTTT
>NW_026089914.1:0-17999 GCF_024586455.1 Bactrocera neohumeralis | reverse complement strand
ATACCTTAATAAAAGGATGTGGAATTCTTCCAAATGCGCTGCCGTTATGGCTTTATGTCCACTTCAGTAAGATGAAGAAGGCTAATTAACTTAAATATGATAAATTAATAATTTAAAGCAACTCAATATAGATTGCCAAATGTGTATATACAAGAAAATCGACTTTATACCCTATTATAAAGATGTGGAATTCTTCCGAATGTGCTGCCGTCATGGCTTTATGTCCACTGCAGAAATATGAAGAAGGTTAATTAACTTAATTGCCAAATTTGTATATACAAGAAAATCGACTTTATACCTTAATATAAGGATGTGGAATTCTTCCAAAAGCGCTGCCGTTATGGCTTTATGTCCACTTCAGTAAATAATTTGAAGCAACTCAATATCGATTGCCAAATGTGTATATACAAGAAAATCGACTTTATACCTTAATATAAGGATGTGGAATTCTTCTAAATGCGCTGCCGTTATGGCCCTATGTCCACTTCAGTAATATGAAGAAGGTTAATTAACTTATATATGTTAAACTTATTATTTGCAGCAACTCAATATCGATTACTAAATGTGTATATACAAGAAAATCGACTTTATACCTAAATACAAGTTTTTGGAATTCTTCCAAAAGCGCTGCCGTTATGGCTTTATGTCCACTTCAGTAAGATGAAGAAGGTTAATTAACTTAAATATGTTAAACTAATGATTTGCAGCAACTCAATATCGATTGCTTAATGTGTATATACAAGAAAATCGACTTTATACCTTAATATAAGGATGTGGAATTCTTCCAAATGCGCTGCCGTTATGGCTTTATGTCAACTTCAGTAATATGAAGAAGGTTAATTAACTTGAATAAGTGAAGTATAGAATTTGAAGGAACTCAATATCGATTGCCAAATGTGTATATACAAGAAAATCGACTTTATACCTTAATCTATATATCTCTATATCTATATCTTCCAAATGCGCTGCCGTTTTGGCCTTATGTCCACTTCAGTAAGATGAAGAAGGTTAATTAACTTAAATATGTTAAATTAATGATTTGCAGCAACTCAATATCGATTGCCAAATGTGTATATACAAGAAAATTGACTTTATACCTTATTATAAGGATGTGGAATTCTTCCGAATGCGCTGCCGTTATGGCTTTATGTCCACTTCAGTAAGATGAAGAAGGTTAATTAACTTAAATATGTTAAATTAATGATTTGCAGCAACTCAATATCGATTGCCAAATTTGTATATACAAGAAAATCGACTTTATACCCTATTATAAGGATGTGGAATTCTTCCAAAAGCGCTGCCGTTATGGATTTATGTCCACTTCAGTAAATAATTTGAAGCAACTCAATATCGATTGCTAAATGTGTATATACAAGAAAATCGAATTTATACCTTAATATAAGGATGTGGAATTCTTTCAAATGCGCTGCAGTTATGGCTTTATGTCAATTTCAGTCATATGAAGAAGGTTAATTAACTTAAGCAGGTTAAACTTATGTATGATTTGGAGCAACTCAATATCGATTGCCAAATGTGTATATGCAAGAAAATCGACTTTATACCTTAATATAAGGATGTGGAATTCTTCCAAATGCGCTGCCGTTATGGCTTTATGTCCACTTCAGTAAGATGAAGAAGGTTAATTAACTTAAATATGTTAAATTAATGATTTGCAGCAACTCAATATCGATTGCCAAATGTGTATATACAAGAAAATCGACTTTATACCTTAATATAAGGATGTGGAATTCTTCCAAATGCGCTGCCGTTATGGCTTTATGTCCACTTCAGTAAGATGAAGAAGGTTAATTAACTTAAATATGTTAAATTAATGATTTGCAGCAACTCAATATCGATTGCCAAATGTGTATATACAAGAAAATCGACTTTATACCTTAATATAAGGCTGTGGAATACTTCCAAATGCGCTGCCGTTATGGCTTTATGTCCATTTCAGTAAGATGAAGAAGGTTAATTAACTTAAATATGTTAAATTAATGATTTGCAGCAACTCAATATCGATTGCCAAATTTGTATATACAAGAAAATCGACTTTATACCTTAATATAAGGATGTGGAATTCTTCCAAAAGCGCTGCCGTTATGGCTTTATGTCCACTTCAATAAGATGAAGAAGGTTAATTAACTTAAATATGTTAAATTAATGATTTGAAGCAACTCAATATCGATTGCCAAATGTGTATATACAAGAAAATCGACTTTATACCTTAATATAAAGATGTGGAATTCTTCCAAATGCGCTGCAGTTATGGCTTTATGTCCACTTCAGTAAGATGAAGAAGGTTAATTAACTTAAATATGTTAAATTAATGATTTGCAGCAACTCAATATCGATTGCCAAATGTGTATATACAAGAAAATCAACTTTATACCTTAATATAAGATTGTGGAATTCTTCCAAATGCGCTGCCGTTATGGCTTTATGTCCACTTCAGTAAGATGAAGAAGGTTAATTAACTTAAATATGTTAAATTAATGATTTGCAGCAACTCAATATCGATTGCCAAATGTGTATATACAAGAAAATCGACTTTATACCTTAATATAAGGATGTGGAATTCTTCCAAATGCGCTGCCGTTATGGCTTTATGTCCACTTCCGTAAGATGAAGAAGGTTAATTATCTTAAATATGTTAAACTAATTATTTGTAGCAACTCAATATCGATTGCCAAATGTGTATATACAAGAAAATCGACTTTATACCTTATTATAAGGATGTGGAATTCTTCCAAATGCGCTGCCGTTATGGCTTTATGTCCACGTTAGTAAGATGAAGAAGGTTAATTAACTTAAATATGTTAAATTAATGATTTGCAGCAACTCAATATCGATTGCCAAATGTGTATATACAAGAAAATCGACTTTATACCTTAATATAAGGATTGTGGAATTCTTCCAAATGCGCTGCCGTTATGGCCTTATGTCCACTTCAGTAAGATGAAGAAGGTTAATTAACTTAAATATGTTAAATTAATGATTTGCAGCAACTCAATATCGATTGCTAAATGTGTATATACAAGAAAATCGACTTTATACCTTAATATAAGATTGTGGAATTCTTCCAAATGCACTGCCGTTATGGCTTTATGTCCACTTCAGTAAGATGAAGAAGGTTAATTAACTGAAATATGTTAAATTAATTAATTGCAGCAACTCCACATCGATTGCCAAATGTGTATATACAAGAAAATTGACTTTATGCCTTAATATAAGATTGTGGAATTGTTCCAAATGCGCTGCCGTTATGGCTTTATGTCCACTTCAGTAAGATGAAGAAGGTAAATTAACTTTAATATGTTAACTAATGATTTGCAGCAACTCAATATCGATTGCCAAATGTGTATATACAAGAAAATCGACTTTATATCTAAATGTATGATTGTGGAATTCTTCCAAATGCACTGCCGTTATGGCTTTATGTCCACTTCAGTAAGATGAAGAAGGTAAGAGAACTTAAATATGTTAAACTAATGATTTGCAGCAACTCAATATCGATTGCCAAATTTGTATATACAAGAAAATCGACTTAATACCTTAATATAAGGATGTGAAATTCTTCCAAATGCGCTGCCGTTATGGCTTTATGTCCACTTCAGTAAGATGAAGAAGGTTAATTAACTTAAATATGTTAAATTAATGATTTGCAGCAACTCAATATCGATTGCCAAATGTGTATATACAAGAAAATCGACTTTAAACCTTAATATAAGGATGTGGAATTCTTCCAAATGCGCTGCCGTTATGGCTTTATGTCCACTTCAGTAAGATGAAGAAGGTTAATTAACTTAAATATGTTAAACTAATGATTTGCAGCAACTCAATATCGATTGCCAAATGTGTATATACAAGAAAATCGACTTTATACCTTAATATAAGGATGTGGAATTCTTCCAAATGCGCTGCCGTTATGGCTTTATGTCCACTTCAGTAAGATGAAGAAGGTTAATTAACTGAAATATGTTAAATTAATGATTTGCAGCAACTCAATATCGATTGCTAAATGTGTATATACAAGAAAATCGACTTAAAACCTTAATATAAGATTGTGGAATTCTTCCAAATGCACTGCCGTTATGGCTTTATGTCCACTTCAGTAAATGAAGAAGGTTAATTAACTGAAATATGTTAAATTAATGATTTGCAGCAACTCAATATCGATTGCCAAATGTGTATATACAAGAAAATCGACTTTATACCTTAATATAAGTATTGTGGAATTCTTCCAAATGCGCTGCCGTTATGGCTTTATGTCCACTTCAGTAAGATGAAGAAGGTTATTTAACTTAAATATGCTAAGTTAATGATTTGCAGCAACTCAATATCGATTGCTAAATGTGTATATACAAGAAAATCGACTTTATACCGTTAATATAAAGATTGTGGAATTCTTCCAAATGCACTGCCGTTATGGCTTTATGTCCACTTCAGTAAGATGAAGAAGGTTAGTTAGTTGAATTTGTTAAACTAATGATTTGCAGCAACTCAATATCGATTACTAAATGTGCATATACAAGAAAATCGACTTTATACCTTAATATAAGATTGTGGAATTCTTCCAAATGCGCTGCCGTTATGGCTTTATGTCCACTTCAGTAAGATGAAGAAGGTTAATTAACTTAAATATGTTAAATTAATGATTTGAAGCAACTCAATATCGATTGCTAAATGTGTATATACAAGAAAATCGACTTTTTACCTTAACATAAGATTGTGGAATTCTTCCAAATGCACTGCCGTTATGGCTTTATGTCCACTTCAGTAAGATGAAGAAGGTTAATTAACTTAAATAAGTGAAGTAAATTTTGAAGCAACTCAATATCGATTGCTAAATGTGTATATACAAGAAAATCGACTTTATACCTTAATATAAGATTGTGGAATTCTTCCAAATGCACTGCCGTTAATGACGTTATGTCTACTTCAGTAATATGAAGAATGTTAATTAACTTAAATCATTGAAGTAAATGATTTCAAGCAACTCAATATCGATTGCTAAATGTGTATATACAAGAAAATCGACTTTATACCTTAATATAAGATTGTGGAATTCTTCCAAATGCACTGCCGTTATGGCTTTATGTCAACTTCAGTAAGATGAAGAATGTTAATTAACTTAAATAAGTGAAGTAAATGATTTGAAGCAACTCAATATCGATTGCCAAATGTGTATATACAAGAATATCGACTTTATACCTAAATATAAGAAGGTCGAATTCTTCCAAATGTACTGCCGTTATGGCCTTATGTCAACTTCGGTAAGACGAAGAAGGTTAATTAACTTAAATATGTTAAATTAATGATTTCAAGCAACTCAATATCGATTGCCAAATGTGTATATACAAGAAAATCGACTTTATACCTTAATATAAGGATGTGGAATTCTTCCAAATGCGCTGCCGTTATGGCCTTATGTCCACTTCAGTAAAATGAAGAAGGTTAATTAACTTAAATATGTGAAATAAATGATTTGAAGCAACTCAATATCGATTGCCAAATGTGTATATACAAGAAAATCGACTTTATACCTTAATATAAGGATGTGGAATTCTTCCAAATGCGCTGTCGTTATAGCCTTATGTCCACTTCAGTAAGATGAAGAAGGTTAATTAACTTAAATATGTTAAATTAATGATTTGCAGCAACTCAATATCGATTGCTAAATGTGTATATACGAGAAAATCGACTTTGTTTCTTCCAAATATACACATTATGGCTAATTCCACTTCAGTAAGATGAAGAAGGTTAATTAACTGAAATATGTTAAATTAATGATTTGCAGCAACCAATATCGATTGCTAAATGTGTATATAGAAGACTGTCGACTTTATTCCTGAATATAACAAGGTGGAATACTTCCAAACGCACAGTCGTTATGGCTTTATGTCCACTTCAGTAAGATGAAGAAGGTTAATTAACTTAAATATGTTAAATTAATGATTTGCAGCAACTCAATATCGATTGCTAAATGTGTATATACAAGAAAATCGACTTTATACCTTAATATAAGATTGTGGAATTCTTCCAAATGCACTGCCGTTATGGCTTTATGTCCACTTCAGTAAGGTGAAGAAGGTTAATTAACTTAAATATGTTAAACTAATGATTTGCAGCAACTCAGTATCGATTGCTAAATGTGTATATACAAGAAAATCGACTTTATACCTTAATATAGGATTGTTGAATTCTTCCAAATGCACTGTCGTTATGGCGTTATGTCCACTTCAGTAAGATTAAGAAGGTTAATTAACTTAAATATGTTAAACTAATGATTTGAAGCAACTCAATATCGATTGCTTAATGTGTATATTCAAGGACATCGACTTTATACCTTAATATAAGGATGTGGAATTCTTCCAAATGCACTGCCGTTATGGCTTTATACCCACTTCAGTAAGATGAAGAAGGTTATCTAACTTAAATATGTTAAACTAATGATTTGCAGCAACTCAATATCGATTGCTAAATGTGTATATACAAGAAAATCGACTTTATACCTTAATATAAGATTGAGGAATTCTTCCAAATGCACTGCCGTTATGGCTTTATGTCCACTTCAGTAAGATGAAGAAGGTTAATTAACTTAAATATGTTAAATTAATGATTTGCAGCAACTCAATATCGATTGCCAAATGTGTATATACAAGAAAATCGACTTTATACCTTAATATAAGATTGTGGAATTCTTCCAAATGCACTGCCGTTATGGCTTTATGTCCACTTCAGTAAGATGAAGAAGGTTAATTAACTGAAATATGTTAAATTAATGATTTGCAGCAACTCAATATCGATTGCCAAATGTGTATATACAAGAAAATCGACTTTATACCTTAATATAAAGATGTGGAATTCTTCCAAATGCGCTGCCGTTATGGCTTTATGTCCACTTCAGTAAGATGAAGAAGGTTAATTAACTTAAATATGTTAAATTAATGATTTGCAGCAACTCAATATCGATTGCCAAATTTGTATATACAAGAAAATCGACTTTATACCTTAATATAAGGATGTGGAATTCTTCCAAAGCGCTGCCGTTATGGCTTTATGTCCACTTCAGTAAATAATTTGAAGCAACTCAATATCGATTGCCAAATGTGTATATACAAGAAAATCGACTTTATACCTTAATATAAGGATGTGGAATTCTTTCAAATGCGCTGCAGTTATGGCTTTATGTCCACTTCAGTAAGATGAAGAAGGTAAATTAACTTAAATATGTTAAAGTAATGATTCGAAGCAACTCAATATCGATTGCCAAATGTGTATATACAAGAAAATCGACTTTATACCTTAATATAAGATTGTGGAATTCTTCCAAATGCGCTGCCGTTATGGCTTTATGTCCACTTCAGTAAGATGAAGAAGGTTAATTAACTTAAATATGTTAAATTAATGATTTGCAGCAACTCAATATCGATTGTTAAATGTTTATATACAAGAACTTCGACTTTATACCTTAATATAAGATTGTGGAATTCTTCCAAATGCACTGCCGTTATGGCTTTATGTCCACTTCAGTAAGATGAAGAAGGTTAATTAACTGAAATATGTTAAATTAATGATTTGCAGCAACTCAATATCGATTGCCAAATGTGCATATACAAGAAAGTCGACTTTATACCTTAATATAAGGGTTGTGGAATTCTTCCAAATGCACTGCCGTTATGGCTTTATGTCAACTTCAGTAAGATGAGGAAGGTTAATTAACTGAAATATGTTAAATTAATGATTTGCAGCAACTCAATATCGATTGCTAAATGTGTATATACAAGAAAATCGACTTTATACCTTAATATAAGATTGTGGAATTCTTCCAAATGCACTGCCGTTATGGCTTTATGTCCACTTCAGTAAGATGAAGAAGGTTAATTAACTTAAATATGTTAAATTAATGATTTGCAGCAACTCAATATCGATTGCTAAATGTGTATATACAAGAAAATCGACTTTATACCTTAATATAAGATTGTGGAATTCTTCCAAATGCACTGCCGTTATGGCTTTATGTCCACTTCAGTAAGATGAAGAAGGTAATTGAACTTAAATATGTTAAACTAATGATTTGCAGCAACTCAATATCGATTGCTAAATGTGTATATACAAGAAAATTTACTTTATACCTTAATATAAGATTATGGAATTCTTCCAAATGCACTGCCGTTATGGGTTTGTGTCCACTTCAGTAAGATGAAGAAGGTAAATTAACTTAAATATGTTAAATTAATGATTTGCAGCAACTCAATATCGATTGCCAAATGTGTATATACAAGAAAATCGACTTTATACCTTAATACAAGATGTGGAATTCTTCCAAATGCGCTGCCGTTATGGCCTTATGTCCACTTCAGTAAGATGAAGAAGGATAATTAACTTAAATATGTTAAATTAATGATTTGCAGCAACTCAATATCGATTGCCAAATGTGTATATACAAGAAAATCGACTTTATACCTTAATATAAGGATGTGGAATTCTTCCAAATGCGCTGCCGTTATGGCTTTATGTCCACTTCAGTAAGATGAAGAAGGTTAATTAACTTAAATATGATAAATTAATGATTTGCAGCAACTCAATATCGATTGCCAAATGTGTATATACAAGAAAATCGACTTTATACCTTAATATAAGGATGTGGAATTCTTCCAAATGCGCTGCCGTTATGGCTTTATGTCCACTTCAGTAAGATGAAGAAGGTTAATTAACTTAAATATGTTAAATTAATGATTTGCAGCAACTCAATATCGATTGCCAAATTTGTATATACAAGAAAATCGACTTTATACCTTAATATAAGGATGTGGAATTCTTCCAAATGCGCTGCCGTTATGGCTTTATGTCCACTTCAGTAATTAACTTAAATAAGTTAAGTTAATAATTTGAAGCAACTCAATATCGACTGCCAAATGTGTATATACAAGAAAATCGACTTTATACCTTAATATAAGGATGTGGAATTTTTCCAAATGCGCTGCCGTTATGGCTTTATGTCCACTTCAGTAATATGAAGAAGGTTGATTAACTTAAATATGTTAAACTAATTATTTACAGCAACTCAGTATCAATTACTAAATGTGTATATACAAGAAAATCGACTTTATACCTTAATATAAGGATGTGGAATTCTTCCAAATGCGCTGCCGTTATGGCTTTATGTCCACTTAAGTAATATGAAGAAGGTAAATTAACTTATATATGTTAAACTTATTATTTGCAGCAACTCAATATCGATTGCTTAATGTGTATATACAAGAAAATCGACTTTATACCTTAATATAAGGATGTGGAATTCTTCCAAATGCGCTGCCGTTATGGCTTTATGTCCACTTCAGTAAGATGAAGAAGGTTAATTAACTTAAATATGTTAAATTAATGATTTGCAGCAACTCAATATCGATTGCCAAATGTGTATATACAAGAAAATCGACTTTATACCTTAATATAAGGATGTGGAATTCTTCCAAATGCGCTGCCGTTATGGCTTTATGTCCACTTCAGTAAGATGAAGAAGGTTAATTAACTTAAATATGTTAAATTAATGATTTGCAGCAACTCAATATCGATTGCCAAATGTGTATATACAAGAAAATCGACTTTATACCTTAATATAAGGATGTGGAATTCTTCCAAATGCGCTGCCGTTATGGCTTTATGTCCACTTCAGTAAGATGAAGAAGGTTAATTAACTTAAATATGTTAAATTAATGATTTGCAGCAACTCAATATCGATTGCCAAATGTGTATATACAAGAAAATCGACTTTATACCTTATTATAAGGATGTGGAATTCTTCCAAATGCGCTGCCGTTATGGCTTTATGTCCACTTCAGTAATATGAAGAAGGTTAATTAACTTAAATATGTTAAATTAATGATTTGGAGCAACTCAATATCGATTGCTAAATGTGTATATACAAGAAAATTCGACTTTATACCTTAATATAAGATTGTGGAATTCTTCCACATGCGCTGCCGTTATGGCTTTATGTCCACTTCAGTAAGATGAAGAAGATTAATTAACTTAAATATGTTAAATTAATGATTTGCAGCAACTCAATATCGATTGCCAAATGTGTATATACAAGAAAATCGACTTTATACCTTAATATGAGATTGTGGAATTCTTCCAATTGCGCTGCCGTTATGGCCTTATGTCCACTTCAGTAAAATGAAGAAGGTTAATTCACTTAAATATGTTAAATTAATGATTTGCAGCAACTCAATATCGATTGCTAAATGTGTATATACACGAAATTCGACTTTATACCTTAATATAAGATTGTGGAATTCTTCCAAATGCGCTGCCGTTATGGCTTTATGTCCACTTCAGTAAGATGAAGAAGGTTAATTAACTTAAATAAGTGAAGTAAACAATTTGAAGCAACTCAATATCGATTGCCAAATGTGTATATACAAGAAAATCGACTTTTTACCCTAACATGAGATTGTGTAATTCTTCCAATTGCACGGCATTATGGCTTTATGTCCACTTCAGTAAGATGAAGAAGGTTAATTAACTGAAATATGTTAAATTAATGAATTGCAGCAACCCAGTATCGATTGCTAAATGTGTATATACAAGAAAATCGACTTAAAACCTTAATGTAAGATTGTGGAATTCTTCCAAATGCACAGCCGTTATGGCTTTATGTCCACTTCAGTAATATGAAGAAGGTTAATTAACTTAAATATGTTAAACTAATGATTTGCAGCAACTCCATATCGATTGCCAAATGTGTATATACAAGAAAATCGACTTTAAACCTTAATATAAGATTGTGGAATTCTTCCAAATGCACTGCCGTTATGGCTTTATGTCCACTTCAGTAAGATGAAGAAGGTTAATTAACTGAAATATGTTAAACTAATGATTTGAAGCAACTCAGTATCGATTGCTAAATGTGTATATACAAGAAAATCGACTTAAAACCTTAATGTAAGATTGTGGAATTCTTCCAAAATTAACCTTCACTGCAGTAAGATGAAGAAGGTTAATTTAACTTAAATATGTTAAACTAATGACTTGCAGCAACTCCATATCGATTGCCAAATGTGTATATACAAGAAAATCGACTTTGTACCTTAATATAAGGATGTGGAATTCTTCCAAATGCGCTGCCGTTATGGTCTTATGTCCACTTCAGTAAGATGAAGAAGGTTAATTAACTGAAATATGTTAAATTAATGAATTGCAGCAACTCAATATCGATTGCTAAATGTGTATATACAAGAAAATCGACTTTATACCTTAATATAAGGATGTGGAATTCTTCCAAATGCGCTGCCGTTATGGCTTTATGTCCACTTCAGTAAGATGAAGAAGGTTAATTAACTGAAATATGTTAAATTAATGATTTGCAGCAACTCAATATCGATTGCTAAATGTGTATATACAAGAAAATCGACTTAAAACCTTAATGTAAGATTGTGGAATTCTTCCAAATGCACTGCCGTCATGGCTTTATGTCCACTTCAGTAAGATGAAGAAGGTTAATTAACTGAAATATGTTAAATTAATGATTTGCAGCAACCCAATATCGATTGCTAAATGTGTATATACAAGAATATCGACTTTATACCTAAATATAAGAAGGTGGAATTCTTCACTTCAGTCACTTCAGTAAGATGAAGAAGGTTAATTAACTTAAATATGTTAAACTAATGATTTGCAGCAACTCAATATCGATTACTAAATGTGCATATACAAGAAAATCGACTTTATACCTTAATATGGGATTATGGAATTCTTCCAAATGCACTGCGGTTATGGCTTTATGTCCACTTCAGTAAGATGAAGAAGGTAAATTAACTTAAATATGTTAAACTAATTATTTGCAGCAACTCAATATCGATTGCTAAATGTGTATATACAAGAAAATCGACTTTATACCTTAATATAAGATTGTGGAATTCTTCCAAATGCGCTGCCGTTATGGCTTTATGTCCACTTCAGTAAGATGAAGAAGGTTAATTAACTTAAATAAGTGAAGTAAACAATTTGAAGCAACTCAATATCGATTGCCAAATGTGTACATACAAGAAAATCGACTTTGTACCGTAACATGAGATTGTGTAATTCTTAAAATTGCACGGCGTTATGGCTTTATGTCAACATCAGTAAGTTGAGGAATGTTAATTAACTTAAATGTGTTTAATTAATGATTTGCAGCAACTCAATATCGATTGCCAAATGTGTATATACAAGAAAATCGACTTTATACCTTAATATAAGGATGTGGAATTCTTCCAAAAGCGCTGCCGTTATGGCTTTATGTCCACTTCAGTAAATAAATTGAAGCAACTCAATATCGATTGCCAAATATGTATATACAAGAAAATCGACTTTATACCTTAATATAAGGATGTGGAATTCTTTCAAATGCGCTGCAGTTATGGCTTTATGTCCACTTCAGTAATATGAAGAAGGTAAATTAACTTAAATATGTTAAACTAATGATTTGGAGCAACTCAATATCGATTGCCAAATGTGTATATACAAGAAAATCGACTTTATACCTTAATATAAGAATGTGGAATTCTTCCAAATGCGCTGCCGTTATGGCTTTATGTCCACTTCAGTAAGATGAAGAAGGTTAATTAACTTAAATATGTTAAATTAATGATTTGCAGCAACTCAATATCGATTGCTAAATGTGTGTTTACAAGAAAATTGACTTTGTATCTAGATATAAGATTGTGGAATTCTTCCAAATGCACTGCCGTTATGGCTTTATGTCCACTTCAGTAAGATGAAGAAGGTTAATTAACTTAAATATGTTAAATTAATGATTTGCAGCAACTCAATATCGATTGCTAAATGTGCATATACAAGAAATTCGACTTTATACCTTAATATAAGATTGTGGAATTCTTCCAAATGCGCTGCCGTTATGGCTTTATGTCCACTTCAGTAAGATGAAGAAGGTTAATTAACTTAAATATGTTAAATTAATGATTTGCAGCAACTCAATATCGATTGCTAAATGTGTATATACAAGAAAATCGACTTTATACCTTAATATAAGATTGTGGAATTCTTCCAAATGCACTGCCGTTATGGCTTTATGTCACTTCAGTAAGATGAAGAAGGTTAATTAACTTAAATAAGTTAAATTAATGATTTGCAGCAACTCAATATCGATTGCTAAATGTGCATATACAAAAAAATCGACTTTATACCTTAATATAAGATTGTGGAATTCTTCCAAATGCGCTGCCGTTATGGCTTTATGTCCACTTCAGTAAGATGAAGAAGGTTAATTAACTGAAATATGTTAAATTAATGATTTGCAGCAACTCAATATCGATTGCTAAATGTGTATATACAAGAAAATCGACTTAAAACCTTAATATAAGATTGTGGAATTCTTCCAAATGCACTGCCGTCATGGCTTTATGTCCACTTCAGTAAGATGAAGAAGGTTAATTAACTGAAATATGTTAAATTAATGAATTGCAGCAACCCAGTATCGATTGCTAAATGTGTATATACAAAAAAATCGACTTTATACCTTAATATAAGATTGTGGAATTCTTCCAAATGCGCTGCCGTTATGGCTTTATGTCCACTTCAGTAAGACGAAGAAGGTTCATTAACTTACATATGTTAAATTAATGATTTGCAGCAACTCAATATCGATTGCTAAATGTGTATATACAAGAAAATCGACTTTATACCTTAATATAAGATTGTGGAATTCTTCCAAATGCGCTGCCGTTATGGCTTTATGTCCACTTCAGTAAGATGAAGAAGGTTAATTAACTTAAATATGTTAAATTAATGATTTGCAGCAACTCAGTATCGATTGCCAAAGGTGTATATACAAGAAAATTGACTTATACCTTAATATAAGGACGTGGAATTCTTCCAAATGCGCTGCCGTTATGGCTTTATGTCCACTTCAGTAAGATGAAGAAGGTTAAATCGACTTTATACCTAAATATAAGATTGTGGAATGCTTCAGAATGCGCTGCCGTTATGGCTTTATGTCAACTTCAGTAAGATGAAGAAGGTTAATTAACTTATATATTTGTTAAATTAATGATTTGCAGCAACTCAATATCGATTGCCAAATGTGTATATACAAGAAAATCGACTTTATACCTTAATATAAGGATGTGGAATTCTTCCAAATGCGCTGCCGTTATGGCTTTATGTCCACTTCAGTAAGATGAAGAAGGTTAATTAATTAACAACTCAATATGTTAAATTGTATATACAAGAAAATCGACTTTATACATATTTGCCAAATATGTATTACAAGAAAATCGACTTTATACCTTAATATAAGGATGTGGAATTCTTCCAAATGCGCTGCCGTTATGGCTTTATGTCCACTTCAGTAAGATGAAGAAGGCTAATTAACTTAAATATGTTAAATAATGATTTGCAGCAACTCAATATCGATTGCCAAATTTGCATATACAAGAAAATCGACTTTATACCTTTATATAAGGATGTGGAATTCTTCCAAATGCGCTGCCGTTATGGCTTTATGTCCACTTCAGTAAGATGAAGAAGGTTAATTAACTTAAATATGTTAAATTAATGATTTGCAGCAACTCAATATCGATTGCCAAATGTGTATATACAAGAAAATCGACTTTATACCTTAATATAAGGATGTGGAATTCTTCCAAATGCGCTGCCGTTATGGCTTTATGTCCACTTCAGTAAGATGAAGAAGGTTAATTAACTTAAATAAGTGAAGTAAATAACTTGAAGCAACTCAATATCGATTGCCAAATGTGTATATACAAGAAAATTGACTTTATATCTTAATATGAGATTGTGGAATTCTTCCAAATGCGCTGCCGTTATGGCTTTATGTCCACTTCAGTAAGATGAAGAATGTTAATTAACTTAAATAAGTGAAGTAAATGATTTGAAGCAACTCAATATCGATTCCTAAATGTGTATATACAAGAAAATCGACTTTATACCTTAATATAAGGATGTGGAATTCTTCCAAATGCGCTGCCGTTATGGCTTTATGTCCACTTCAGTAAGATGAAAAAGGTTAATTAACTTAAATATGTTAAATAATGATTTGCAGCAACTCAATATCGATTGCCAAATGTGTATATACAAGAAAATCGACTTTATACCTTAATATAAGGATGTGGAATTCTTTCAAATGCGCTGCAGTTATGGCTTTATGTCCACTTCAGTAAGATGAAGAAGGTTAATTAACTTAAATATGTTAAATTAATGATTTGCAGCAACTCAATATCGATTGCCAAATGTGTATGTACAAGAAAATCGACTTTATACCTTAATATAAGGATGTGGAATTCTTCCAAATGCGCTGCCGTTATGGCTTTATGTCCACTTCAGTAAATAATTTGAAGCAACTCAATATCGATTGCCAAATGTGTATATGCAAGAAAATCGACTTTATACCTTAATATAAGGATGTGGAATTCTTTCAAATGCGCTGCAGTTATGGCCTTATGACAACTTCAGTCATATGAAGAAGGTTAATTAACTGAAATATGTTAAATTAATGATTTGCAGCAACTCAATATCGATTGCTTAAAGTGTATATACAAGAAAATCGACTTTATACCTCAATATAAGATTGTGGAATTCTTCCAAATGCACTGCCGTTATGGCTTTATGTCAACTTCAGTAAAATGAAGAAGGTTAATTAACTTAAAAAAGTGAAGTAAATAATTTGAAGCAACTCAATATCGATTGCCAAATGTGTATATACAAGAAAATCGACTTTATACCTTATTATAAGGATGTGGAATTCTTCCGAATGCGCTGCCGTTATGGCTTTATGTCCACTTCAGTATGATGAAGAAGGTTAATTAACTTAAATATGTTAAATTAATGATTTGCAGCAACTCAATATCGATTGCCAAATTTGCATATACAAGAAAATCGACTTTATACCCTATTATAAGGATGTGGAATTCTTCCAAAAGCAATGCCGTTATGGATTTATGTCCACTTCAGTAAATAATTTGAAGCAACTCAATATCGATTGCTAAATGTGTATATACAAGAAAATCGAATTTATACCTTAATATAAGGATGTGGAATTCTTTCAAATGCGCTGCAGTTATGGCTTTATGTCAATTTCAGTCATATGAAGAAGGTTAATTAACTTAAGCAGGTTAAACTTATGTATGATTTGGAGCAACTCAATATCGATTGCTAAATGTGTATATGCAAGAAAATCGACTTTATACCTTAATATAAGTTTGTGGAATTCTTCCAAATGTGCTGCCGTTATGGCTTTATGTCCACTTCAGTAAGATGAAGAAGGTTAATTAACTGAAATATGTTAAATTAATGATTTGCAGCAACTCAATATCGATTGCTAAATGTGTATATACAAGAAAATCGACTTAAAACCTTAATGTAAGATTGTGGAATTCTTCCAAATGCACTGCCGTCATGGCTTTATGTCCACTTCAGTAAGATGAAGAAGGTTAATTAACTGAAATATGTTAAATTAATGATTTGCAGCAACTCAATATCGATTGCTAAATGTGTATATACAAGAAAATCGACTTTATACCTTAATATAAGATTGTGGAATTCTTCCAAATGCACTGCCGTTATGGCTTTATGTCAACTTCAGTAAGATGAAGAAGGTTAATTAACTGAAATATGTTAAATTAATGATTTGCAGCAACTCAATATCGATTGCTAAATGTGTATATACAAGAAAATCGACTTAAAACCTTAATGTAAGATTGTGGAATTCTTCCAAAATTAACCTTCACTGCAGTAAGATGAAGAAGGTTAATAAACTTAAATATGTTAAACTAATTATTTGCAGCAACTCAATATCAATTACTAAATGTGCATATACAAGAAAATCGACTTTATACCTTAATATAAGATTGTGGAATTCTTCCAAATGCACTGCCGTTATGGCTTTATGTCCACTTCAGTAAGATGAAGAAGGTAAGTTAACTTAAATATGTTAAACTAATTATTTGCAGCAACTCAATATCAATTACTAAATGTGCATATACAAGAAAATCGACTTTATACCTTAATATAAGATTGTGGAATTCTTCCAAATGCGCTGCCGTTATGGCTTTATGTCCACTTCAGTAAATATGAAGAAGAATTAACAAATTAATGCAAGAAAATCGAATACCTTAAATATGATTGCCAATGTGTAATACAAGAAAATCGACTTTATACCTTAATATAAGGATGTGGAATTTTTTCAAATGCGCCGCCGTTATGGCTTTATGTCCACCGTATACATTTATACCGTAATATGAGATTGTGGAATTCTTCCAAATGCACTGCCTTTATGGCTTTATGTCCACTTCAGTAAGATGAAGAAGGTAACTTAAATATGTTAAACTAATGATTTGCAGCAACTCAATATCGATTGCCAAATGTGTATATACAAGAAAATCGACTTTATACCTTAATATAAGGATGTGGAATTCTTCCAAATGCTCTGCCGTTATGGCTTTATGTCAACTTCAGTAATATGAAGAAGGTAAATTAACTTAAATATGTTTAACTAATTATTTGCAGCAACTCAATATCGATTGCCTAAGTGTGCATATACAAGAAAATCGACTTTATACCTTAATATAAGGATGTGAAATTCTTCCAAATGCGCTGCCGTTATGGCTTTATGTCCACTTCAGTAATATGAAGAAGGTTAATTAACTTAACTAAATAAGTGAAGTGAATAATTTGAAGCAACTCAATATCGATTGCCAAATGTGTATATACAAGAAAATCGACTTTATACCTTAATATAGGGATGTGGAATTCTTCCAAATGCGCTGCCGTTATGGCTTTATGTCCACTTCAGTAAGATGAAGAAGGTTAATTAACTTAAATATGTTAAATTAATGATTTGCAGCAACTCAATATCGATTGCCAAATGTGTATATACAAGAAAATCGACTTTATACCTTATTATAAGGATGTGGAATTCTTCCAAAAGCGCTGCCGTTATGGATTTATGTCCACTTCAGTAAATAATTTGAAGC